>NC_091187.1:5476522-5721522 GCF_040958095.1 Procambarus clarkii | reverse complement strand
CTAAAAGAATTAAGCAACACTTACCATACTCTTTTTATATTCACTGTTAACTTTTAGCTCATGTGACAGACTTTCCACCTGCTCAACAGTTTCAAGTGGGGATGGAAGAATGTCTTCCAGGATTGGTATATCTCCATGTGTTTTTGACATATGGGTTTCCGTCATTTTGACAATATTCAGGATATCCCCTGATAAAAATGTCAATTTTGATAATTCCTTCATTATGTATTCCATTTTTTCTGTTACTGCAAAAAAAAAGGCTTACTAGAACAAGCATTTAGTGTTGCATATATATGATATATGTATTGATCCTTAGTGGATCCTATTTTAGTGACAGACACATTGGTGTCAGGTCACTGTCAAATGGGCTACTGTCATGTAGCCTTCAATTATGTAACCTCTCCCATTCTATGATAGGGGTGACACAGGGCAGCATCCTTAGACCCCCTCCTATTTGTTATATACATCAATGATCTGCTTTATGTCTCTAACATGATTAAACCTGTATTGTTTGATGATACTACCATCATCTACTTAGTTGCTTTACAAGAATGTAAAATTTCAAGTCTGTACTCTCCCTCAATGTATTTTCTTGTATGTATAACAAAAAATAATCAACACATAATAAATCGGTACTTACTAGATTTTTCGAAAGGAGAGCTTTCAGTTCTGTCTTGTCTTGGAGTTTGAGGGGAAGGTTTTGTACTCGGCCTGTAGATAGACTTGTTGGTCCCACAAGATTCTGTCAGGGGTGGAAGCGTATTAGCATTGTATAGAAAATATTTACAAAATAGTTTTAAATACATAAAACTACAAATAGAAATTATTGAATTATTACATTAGCTTATAGCTTTTATGAATGCATTAAAAAATTTGGTTTCACACAATGGAGCGACACCATTTAAAGTGTTTCCATCACCCTGAAGGCTGGTAAAAATATATTACATTAAAATCATACACAAGTACGTTACTATCTGTGTATGTAAATGTTTCTCCAGTTACTTAAAGCTTACCAGTTCTGTCTTGTCTAGGAGTTTGAGGGGAAGGTTTTGTACTCGGCCTGTAGATAGACTTGTTGGTCCCACATGATTCTGTCAGGGGTGGAAGCGAAACAATCACAAGAAACTTACTAGTCATAAATCATGTAGTATTGACAAGAAGATATAAGTACTTTCTGTTTTCTTGATTAACATTCCTCTGGTTGATGTGTTAATCCTATACACTTTTTTTTAAAAAGTCCTTACGTGGATTAACATTGAAGGCCCCAAATATTCTTGAATCACAAGGACTAGTAAATATTGGGCTTTGAAAAGGATATACCCTAACAATGAAGTAATTTTCTTCACTTCTTCGGCTGTGTACAGTCCTTAACACTTCACAGCAATTATATCCAGGTAACGAATATACATTGTTAGGAAATTTATGAGAAATTTTATTATCTGGAGATGTTTTATAAATCATGGTATTTTCAGCCTCCTTTATTCTTTTTGTAATTTGGACAATTGGATTTTTACTTGATCTGACCATCTTTTTCAGCTGATGCAAATAATTTTCAAATGGAAAAGCTGAACAACTGTCAAGAGTACCATGTTCCTCAGCATCTGCTGTTAGGTGAATCAAACTGTGAACATTGTAGACTAGAAAATCTTTCCCATACAGATCACCACACCTTGATACAAAATTCAGCAAAAGGTCATGAGCATATTTGCCGTATTTTAAGGACATACATGTGGGCGAAACAAGAAAACTTATACCAACACTGAGAGTAAGGAAATGATCATACATCTCTTGGGGTAGAATACCTTTCAATACAAGCTTTCCTGTGTAGAGAAGAAACTGTCTGTATTCAGTTGCCTTCCATCTGTCAATTTCTTCCAAACCTCGTGGTTTACGTGCAAAAATATTGGGCACAAAATCTTTTATGCTCACCAATCTAGCACTAATTTCAGAAATCTGGCGGCTACATAATTTAAATGTGTTTTTCCGTATCCAGGTGACAAGAAGTCGCTTCATAACACCAAGGCACACCTGGTGCATATAGTCAATGGGAAACGCTGCAATTAAGTCTATGTTCAAGTCACAGAATGGTGATTTACCATGATGATGTTGCGAGTTAGATTGATTACGGAAGCGTGTGTCTGTTCTAATGGTTAAATTTGTTACTTCTGGATATGTCATTTTCCCCATCCAAGTACCTTTCTGTTCACATTTGTCACAGCCATAATAACCTGAAAACAGTTTTATGGACTTCACCATAGCCTTAGCAGGTGCATCACAAATTACACATTGTAATTTTATGTTGATAGTTCTGTTACCATACTGAATCCCATGCAACAAAAGGTCATCCATATCAGATATAAAATCATATAAGAAATTTAAATCACTTGGCTTAGAACGTCCATACATGAGGACAACTGGAAAGACTTTCAAAGGTGTAATATTCATTACTGCACAGAGAACTGGCCACAAAGCATCATTTTTGCTTCTAAATATAGGAAGGCCATCAATGTTACATGACAATAATAATTGTCTCAGTCCTTTTATAGTTGCTTTTGGATATCTACTTATGTTTTTTAACAGTTCCTCTTTTAACCCAAAGTAGACATATTTCATTCCAGATTTTTGCTGAGTTTCTATGTACCTTTCAGAACTGATTAGTGTCCGAGCTGTTTTTGGTAAGTAGTCAATTCCCATTTGCCTCAAAATTTTTAATAATTCATCAACAGCATTGTGTGTAACACCATTCTTGTTTACCCACTGAATTAATAAATTCTGTGGGTAAACAAGTGAATGATGATTATCATGGTCATCATTCTCCTCCTCACTTTGAGAATTAGATAATACATCATGAATATCAGTAAGATTCATGTGTAAATCATCAATTTCAGAGCCTAATCCATACTCTTGATTTGACTCGGCTTCAAAAGAACTAATGTCATTGTCTGACGACTCAATCTCTGAACTTGATGCTGCCTCAGTAAGATTAATGGGTTCACTAGTGTGTACAGCTGTATTTGGATGCATTTTGTGTATACGTTTTAGCCTTCTTGATACTTGCATCCATCTGTTGTTGTATTGGAGTCGCTTTTTTCGCTTATACTCGTACATTCTGTTAAAGAGTGTCAAATTTCTACATTAGACTACCATATTACCTATATTATTGTTAATAATGTATTGACAGATGCAATATGTATTAAAATTCTAAAAATAAGTCATTCATTATATACAATGTGTGATAATTAAAGCTGGTGCATATAACATCCTTGTCAGGCACATGCAAAAGTGAACACTTCCAGAATTGGAGACATGCAGAAATGTAACATATGGAAATAGAGGCATGCCAAAACAAAGACATGCATAAATTCAAATTCTTATCGAAATAATTTCTAGTGATTATTATATAAATTATTCCATCAGTACTAGATCAAATATTCAATACCATCCTCCCATTGGAAAGAGTAATCATGTCCTGTTGGACATTAATTATATGTTGAGATATAATCTAAAAGAAAATAGGGACATTGAAATTGTTGTTAAACTCTATTTCAATAAAGGACACTATAGGGAACCTAGAACCCTGTATTACAAGTGTAAGTGATAATTTTGGAAAATTTAATTAAAGCTAATTGTGTAGGACACCTGGAGATATGGTGCCCATATCTAAAGAATCACATCAACTGGTAAAGGTATAGACTTGCCAATAAGTGGCTCCTAGGTTAGAGGAATAAAATGCCAAAACTAGATGGTAGAATAAAAAGAAGATATTGTAAAAGGTAACCAAACAAAGATGCCACAGAAATATTAGAAAATTAACTTTCGCAAGCAGCGTGGTAGACATGGTTGGAACAAGTTAGGTGAGAGGGTGGTGGAGGCCAAAACCATAATCATAATCATCTGTATCAAACCTTATTACAGGTAAAACCAGTAGGCAGTCTACTGTATTTTATCAAACCGTTATTAGTATAATAGATCTCGTAATAATTTTGCAAAAATAATGGCATTTACTATTTTTAAAAGATTATTAGCAAATTTACAGAAATGGTGCATTCGGAAGACAAAACCAATTTTTCACTTTTGACAATTGAGCACCTGCTACATCCAGATTCTAGGGAGGAAAGGAAGGACGATCTTACTGGATCCCATAGCCTCTCCGAGGCACAAACCAGGCTTTTACACAACCCCCCCCCCCCTGCACCCGAGCTTTTTAAAATAGTAAATGCCACTATTTTTGCAAAATTATTACGAGATCTATTATTCTAGAGAATAATGCATATAAATGCATATATGCATATAAATACAAAAGTAAATGTAAATAATTTTACCTTGCACCTAGATCCACCAAGCCTGTATGGCGCGCGTTTCAGTACTTCGGAAATCTAGAACTATCTTGAATCTCTAATCTGCAATGAAACAATACATATTATTGCACTTACCAAAACATGGATGAATGTAGAAAATACAGAACTATTAGCTGAATATCAAATAAATGGATTTAATCTATTTCACACAGATAGATATATTAGATATTATATTATATTCCTTTCCTCCCTAGAATCTGGATGTAGCAGGTGCTCAATTGTCAAAAGTGAAAAATTTGGTTTATTTAACATACACGCCATAGACCGGCTTGGGAAAAAAAGTTTGTAAAACCCAGGGGCCATAGACCGGCTTGGGAAAAAAAGTTCGTAAAACCCAGGGGCCATAGACCGGCTATGAAAGAAAATTTGAGAAAACCCTGGGGCCATAGAACGGCTATTTAATCCCCTTGAACGGACCTGTGCATGGACCACTGAGGCATAAAAAAAAACACGGGCCATAGACCGGCTTGGGAAAAAGAAGTTCGTAAAACCCTGGGGCCATAGAACGGCTATTTAATCCCCTTGAACGGACATGTGCATGGACCACTGAGGCATCGAAAAAAAACATGGGCCATAGACCGGCTTGGGAAAAAAAGCTAGGTTAGGCTAGGTAAAAAAGAAAGGAGCTAGGTTAGACTATGTATGTTTAAATCTCTGATTTAAACAGAGCCAGTGTTCAGTCAAATAACTGAATTTATCAAATCTTATCCTTGTATAATATACAAGCTGATGTGAGATCCCTGTCAACAGGTGGACTGGAACTATTATCCAGTAGGCAGTCTACTGTATTTTATCAAACCGTTATTAGTATAATAGATCTCGTAATAATTTTGCAAAAATAATGGCATTTACTATTTTTAAAAGATTATTAGCAAATTTACAGAAATGGTGCATTCGGAAGACAAAACCAATTTTTCACTTTTGACAATTGAGCACCTGCTACATCCAGATTCTAGGGAGGAAAGGAAGGACGATCTTACTGGATCCCATAGCCTCTCCGAGGCACAAACCAGGCTTTTACATAACCCCCCCCCCCCTGCACCCGAGCTTTTTAAAATAGTAAATGCCACTATTTTTGCAAAATTATTACGAGATCTATTATTCTAGAGAATAATGCATATAAATGCATATATGTATATAAATACAAAAGTAAATGTAAATAATTTTACCTTGCACCTAGATCCACCAAGCCTGTATGGCGCGCGTTTCAGTACTTCGGAAATCTAGAACTATCTTGAATCTCTAATCTGCAATGAAACAATACATATTATTGCACTTACCAAAACATGGATGAATGTAGAAAATACAGAACTATTAGCTGAATATCAAATAAATGGATTTAATCTATTTCACACAGATAGATATATTAGATATTATATTATATTCCTTTCCTCCCTAGAATCTGGATGTAGCAGGTGCTCAATTGTCAAAAGTGAAAAATTTGGTTTATTTAACATACACGCCATAGACCGGCTTGGGAAAAAAAGTTTGTAAAACCCAGGGGCCATAGACCGGCTTGGGAAAAAAAGTTCGTAAAACCCAGGGGCCATAGACCGGCTATGAAAGAAAATTTGAGAAAACCCTGGGGCCATAGAACGGCTATTTAATCCCCTTGAACGGACCTGTGCATGGACCACTGAGGCATAAAAAAAAACACGGGCCATAGACCGGCTTGGGAAAAAGAAGTTCGTAAAACCCTGGGGCCATAGAACGGCTATTTAATCCCCTTGAACGGACATGTGCATGGACCACTGAGGCATCGAAAAAAAACATGGGCCATAGACCGGCTTGGGAAAAAAAGCTAGGTTAGGCTAGGTAAAAAAGAAAGGAGCTAGGTTAGACTATGTATGTTTAAATCTCTGATTTAAACAGAGCCAGTGTTCAGTCAAATAACTGAATTTATCAAATCTTATCCTTGTATAATATACAAGCTGATGTGAGATCCCTGTCTACAGGTGGACTGGAACTATTATCCAGTAGGCAGTCTACTGTATTTTATCAAACCGTTATTAGTATAATAGATCTCGTAATAATTTTGCAAAAATAATGGCATTTACTATTTTTAAAAGATTATTAGCAAATTTACAGAAATGGTGCATTCGGAAGACAAAACCAATTTTTCACTTTTGACAATTGAGCACCTGCTACATCCAGATTCTAGGGAGGAAAGGAAGGACGATCTTACTGGATCCCATAGCCTCTCCGAGGCACAAACCAGGCTTTTACATAACCCCCCCCCCCCCCTGCACCCGAGCTTTTTAAAATAGTAAATGCCACTATTTTTGCAAAATTATTACGAGATCTATTATTCTAGAGAATAATGCATATAAATGCATATATGTATATAAATACAAAAGTAAATGTAAATAATTTTACCTTGCACCTAGATCCACCAAGCCTGTATGGCGCGCGTTTCAGTACTTCGGAAATCTAGAACTATCTTGAATCTCTAATCTGCAATGAAACAATACATATTATTGCACTTACCAAAACATGGATGAATGTAGAAAATACAGAACTATTAGCTGAATATCAAATAAATGGATTTAATCTATTTCACACAGATAGATATATTAGATATTATATTATATTCCTTTCCTCCCTAGAATCTGGATGTAGCAGGTGCTCAATTGTCAAAAGTGAAAAATTTGGTTTATTTAACATACACGCCATAGACCGGCTTGGGAAAAAAAGTTTGTAAAACCCAGGGGCCATAGACCGGCTTGGGAAAAAAAGTTCGTAAAACCCAGGGGCCATAGACCGGCTATGAAAGAAAATTTGAGAAAACCCTGGGGCCATAGAACGGCTATTTAATCCCCTTGAACGGACCTGTGCATGGACCACTGAGGCATAAAAAAAAACACGGGCCATAGACCGGCTTGGGAAAAAGAAGTTCGTAAAACCCTGGGGCCATAGAACGGCTATTTAATCCCCTTGAACGGACATGTGCATGGACCACTGAGGCATCGAAAAAAAACATGGGCCATAGACCGGCTTGGGAAAAAAAGCTAGGTTAGGCTAGGTAAAAAAGAAAGGAGCTAGGTTAGACTATGTATGTTTAAATCTCTGATTTAAACAGAGCCAGTGTTCAGTCAAATAACTGAATTTATCAAATCTTATCCTTGTATAATATACAAGCTGATGTGAGATCCCTGTCTACAGGTGGACTGGAACTTCTATCAACTAATCCATACATCAAACCTGTCCCTTACAGCCCACAATCTATCATTAGGAAAACCATGTGAGAAATCTTTAAGGAATTCTGATAAAGAAAGAGATCTAGGGGTGGTTCTAAATAGAAAACTATCACCTGAGGACCACATAAAGAACATTGTGTGAGGAGCCTATGCCATGCATTCCAACTTCAACAGCATGTTGTGGGGTGCCGATATTGTGTGCCATCACATGTAAACCAATCAAGCCCACAAATACGTCAACATGGACCAGCATTACACCGTCTAACATACTCTGTCAGATGTAACAACTAAATTTGTGAATTCAAGACCTAATCTATTGCATAACACAGTGTTAGTACGAGAAAAACATTACTTACATTCGAAGCCGTGTTTTAAAATGGCGCGGACCTTGGTCTACTGACGCTCCACACTGTGTGTTCGTTTGCGTATGATGAACGTGTGACAATTTACTACAACAATTATTTAATTATTCTTATTCTTTATTTTACTATTTTTAGGGTACATGAAATTTCCAAATTATTTGCACACAATAATATAATTGCATTGTCATAACCTTTATATATTACGGAAAATACGATGACATGAACGAAGTCAAAGTGAAGTTGAAGTCAAAGTCATTCGCCGAACGTATTAGTCATTTTTTTTCTCCCAAACGATAAGGGATAACAAATCCACAGAGCATATAAGTGTAGAGTAAAGTCAATTTTATTCAGGAAAGTACATACATAGTTGATTTACAAACATAATGTTGGATTTATAGATAGAGCTAGTGCATACAATACCTAAAGCCAATATAGTAGGCATATAGCATTTCAGGCAACCGGGCAGTATCCCAGCAAACATTTTCATGTTTTTAAAACATCCTAAAAACGACATTTCATTGTTTTCAGCACGTTTATAATTACGTTTAGAAAAGGTTTTTTGAGAACTTTTATATACAACCTTAGAACGTAAATAATTAACATTTCTAAAAACTTTTTTATAATCTTTTAATTACCTACATTAAAACGTTTAGGGTAAATTAGGGTATAATAATTTTTTAATTCATATCTGAAATAGAAAGGGAGAGAAAGAAAGAAGACATATCTGAGAAAGAAATGGACATCCTATATATGTATGTGTAAATTACAAATAAATAGGGTACAAAAAGAGAATTAAAATATTTTATTTATTTAATTAAGAATGAGTAATACAACAAAATATATGTAATAGCTCGAAATATATAGACTATATCTATAACAGAATATAAAAGTAAAAATTTAAAAATCTATAAAAATCTATATATGCAATATGTGAACAATAGATTTTGTGATCAAGCAGCCTGTGATTCATGTCATGCTGAGATCAGTCTGACGTTATAAGCAGTTATTGTTACTTAAAACTAAAACAAGTAAAATTTTCCGAGTATACATATAACACTATAGTTTTTCTATGACTAATAATAAAAATCTATTAATCAAAAGTTTAGGACTAATTAACTAAAAATAAAAATCTACAAGTGAATGTAAACAGTCAAGTATAATATTCATGTAGAAAGAGAAAGAAAAAGAGAGAGAGAAGGAAAGAAAGAGAAAGAAAGAAAGGGAGAAAGAGAGAGAGAAAGAAAAGAAAAAAGTCATGTATAATATTCATATTAGCACCATGCAATATAACTTAGATTAAGTAAAAATCTCAGACATTTTTAAATCAAATGAAATATGAGAGCCAGAGAGAGAGCGTGAGCCAGAGCCAGAGAGAGAGAGAGAGAGCCAGAGCCAGAGAGAGAGAGAGAGCCAGAGCCAGAGAGAGAGAGAGAGCCAGAGCCAGAGAGAGAGAGAGCCAGAGCCAGAGAGAGAGAGAGCCAGAGCCAGAGAGAGAGAGAGCCAGAGCCAAAGCCAGAGAGAGAGAGAGCCAGAGAGAGCGTGAGCCAGAGCCAGAGAGAGAGTGAGTCAGAGCTAGAGAGAGAGTCAGAGCCAGAGCCAGAGAGAGCCAGAGAGAGAGAGAGAGCCAGAGAGAGAGAGAGAGCCAGAGAGAGAGAGAGAGAGCCAGAGAGAGAGAGAGCCAGAGAGCGAGAGCCAGAGAGAGCGAGAGCCAGAGAGAGCGAGAGAGCCAGAGAAAGAGAGAGAGGGCCAGAGCCAGAGAGAAAGAGAGAGCCAGAGAGAGAGAGAGAGCCAGAGAGAGAGAGAGAGCCAGAGCCAGAGAGAGAGCCAGAGCCAGAGAGAGAGCCAGAGCCAGAGAGAGAGAGAGAGAGAGCCAGAGAGAGAGAGTGTGAGCCAGAGCCAGAGAGAGAGTGAGTCAGAGCTAGAGAGAGAGAGAGCCAGAGAGAGAGAGCCAGAGAGCGAGAGCCAGAGAGCGAGAGCGAGAGCCAGAGAGCCAGAGAGAGCGAGAGCCAGAGAGAGCGAGAGAGCCAGAGAAAGAGAGAAAGAGAGGGGGAGAGAGAGAGAGAGAGAGAGAGAGAGAGAGAGAGAGAGAGAGAGAGAGAGAGAGAGAGAGAGAGAGAGAGAGAGAGAGAGAGAGAGAGAGAGGGCCAGAGCCAGAGAGAGAGAGAGCCAGAGAGAAAGAGAGAGCCAGAGAGAAAGAGAGAGCCAGAGAGAGAGAGAGCCAGAGCCAGAGAGAGCCAGAGAGAGAGAGAGAGAGCCAGAGAGAGAGAGCAAGAGAGCCAGAGAGAGAGCAAGAGAGCCAGAGAGAGAGCCAGAGAGAGAGAGAGCCAGAGAGAGAGCAAGAGAGCCAGAGAGAGCAAGAGAGCCAGAGAGAGAGCAAGAGAGAGAGCAAGAGAGCCAGAGCAAGAGAGCGAGCGAGAGAGCGAGAGAGCGAGAGAGAGAGAGCCAGAGAGAGAGAGCAAGAGAGCCAGAGAGAGAGCAAGAAAGAGAAAGAAAGAGAAAGAAAGAGAGAGAGAGAGAGAGAGAGAGAGAGACAGACAGAGACAGACACACACACAACAAAAGAGGAGACAGAACAAAATTAAGGCAAGGAGAGAGAAGACAGAACAGAAACAACAGAGAGAGGAGAGAAATGAGAAATCATTGAAGAGAAGGAGAAGAGAAACACAAGATAAGAAAAAAATACAAGAAAAATATACAAGATAAAAATGACAAATGAATACCACAAATATAAAAAGTAAAGGAAGAGAGAAGCTAGAAGAGACAGGAAACGAGAGGTGTTAGAAGAGAGGAAGAAAGGAGAGATTAAAAGTTAAGAAAAACAGGAGAGAAACGTAAAAGAAATAAAAAAAAAAGGGACATTTGTGAGGAGAGAAAATAAAGAGACCAGAGAAGACCATATATCAAGAGTGTGAGGATAAAGACTTATATATTTTCTTAGTAGACATCCTCTGGCTCTTGTTGCCCCTCTTGTATACGAATTGTACTTGCAAGTTTTCCCTGAAAAGATATTAACAAAATTAATATTTAATTATTTATTTATATAAATTACACACACACAAACTTTATATATTTTATATATATATATATATATTATATATATATATATATGTCGTACCTAAGAGCCAGAACGCACTTCTCAGCCAACTATGCATGGCCCAATTTGCCTAATAAGCCAAGTTTTCATGAATTAATGTTTTTTCGACTACCTAACCTACCTAACCTAACCTAACCTAACTTTTTCTGCTACCTAACCTAACCTAACCGATAGAGATAGGTTAGGTTAGGTTAGGTAGGGTTGGTTAGGTTCGGTCATATATCTACGTTAATTTTAACTTCAATAAAAAAAAATTGACCTCATACATAATGAAATGGGTAGCTTTATCACTTCATAAGGAAAAAATTAGAAAAAATATATTAATTCAGGAAAACTTGGCTTATTAGGCAAATCGGGCCTTGCATAGTAGGCTGAGAAGTGCGTTCTGGCTATTAGGTACGACATATATATATATATATATATATTATATATATATATATATATATATATATATATATATATATATATATATATATATATATATTAGTATATTTTGGTAGCAGTCTTTCCTGTAGACATATATTATTAAATATGACCGAAAAAGTAAGATTAATAATTCTAACACGAATTTTCTCAATCTTTCGTACATTACGCTTCACTGTTGGAGGTAAATCAAAAATCACTTCTCCAAAATTCATTTTTATTTCTAGTCTGACGCGACACGGGCGCGTTTCGTAAAACTTATTACATTTTCAAAGACTTCACAAATACACAACTGATTAGAACTTACGTCTCTCTGATATTATATCTACATTTGAGTGAGGTGGGAAGGGTGATGTGGCATTAACACAAGACAGAACAGGAGGGGATATTAATAGGGTATTAAAGGTATCAACACAAGACAGAACAGAAACAATGGGTATTGAATAGAAGTGTTTGTAGAAAGCCTATTGGTCCATATTTCTTGATGCTTCTATATTGGAGCGGAGTCTTGAGGTGGGTAGAATATAGTTGTGCAATAATTGGCTGTTGATTGCTGGTGTTGACTTCTTGATGTGTAGTGCCTCGCAAACGTCAAGCCGCCTGCTATCGCTGTATCTATCGATGATTTCTGTGTCGCCAGAGAAATCGCCAGAGAAATCCTAGTAAACAACACAGAAATCATCGATAGAT
This sequence comes from Procambarus clarkii, assembly GCF_040958095.1. Taxonomy (NCBI): domain Eukaryota; kingdom Metazoa; phylum Arthropoda; class Malacostraca; order Decapoda; family Cambaridae; genus Procambarus; species Procambarus clarkii. The sequence goes on along the minus strand of NC_091187.1, from coordinate 5,709,398 downwards.
ACAGCGATAGCAGGCGGCTTGACGTTTGCGAGGCACTACACATCAAGAAGTCAACACCAGCAATCAACAGCCAATTATTGCACAACTATATTCTACCCACCTCAAGACTCCGCTCCAATATAGAAGCATCAAGAAATATGGACCAATAGGCTTTCTACAAACACTTCTATTCAATACCCATTGTTTCTGTTCTGTCTTGTGTTGATACTTTTAATACCCTATTAATATCCCCTCCTGTTCTGTCTTGTGTTAATGCCACATCACCCTTCCCACCTCGCTCAAATGTAGATATAATATCAGAGAGACGTAAGTTCTAATCAGTTGTGTATTTGTGAATTCTTTGAAAATGTAATAAGTTTTACGAAACGCGCCCGTGTCGCGTCAGACTAGAAATAAAAATGAATTTTGGAGAAGTGATTTTTTATTTACCTCCAACAGTGAAGCGTAATGTACGAAAGATTGAGAAAATTCGTGTTAGAATAATTAATCTTACTTTTTCGGTCATATTTAATAATAAATATATATATATATATATATATATATATATATATATATATATATATATATATATATATATATATATATATATATATATATATATATATATATATAATTTCGTAAACCTCACCCTGTAAACATTCATGTTTCTACATGTTAAACAAGCTACGAGGATGAGGGAAGGGGATGTTCCCTCCATGCTGGATATTATATTTACCAGGAAAGAGAAAGATATATTTATCATTCAGTACCTCCCTCCTTTGGTACCTCCCTTTTCCTCCTTTCAGTACCTCCCTCCTTTTACCCAAGTGACATTGTCACTTGGGTAAAAGTGACCATGTCTTTTTGGGAATAAAGTATGCAATGCATTATAATCTGGAAGAAAATGAGCTTGAAGCAGTTGAAAAACCTGACTTGTGGAGAGGTCATTATGGGGAACTCAGATATTTCCTTAAGGAATTTGACAAACACTTGCTGTTAGGACATGAAGTACATGAGATGTATGTCAAGTTTTGTGAAATATATGATAATGGCACAACAAAATTTATACTAAAGCAGAGATGCAGAACTAGGAAAAAGGGAAAAATTGCCCAAACATACAAGCAATACAAAGATGCGAGAAACAACAATAGCAGTAAGGAGAGGGGCAGAAAGACTATGACTTTCAGTCATATTCAACAACACAAATATACATACACACACACACACATTATTGGAAAAAATTGGAATTGGAATATTGGAAAAAATAATTAAAACTAAATGGGTAGAACACCTGGAGAGAAATGATATAATTTCAGACAGACAGTATGGTTTTCGATTTGGAAGATCCTGTGTATCGAATTTACTCAGTTTCTATGATCGAGCAACAGATATATTACAGGAAAGAGATGGTTGGGTTGACTGCATCTATTTGGACCTAAAAAAGGCATTCGACAGTTCCACATAGAGAGGTTGTTCTGGAAACTGGAAAATATTGGAGGGGTGACAGGTAAGCTTCTAATATGGATGAAAAATTTTCTGACATAGAAAAATGAGGGCAGTAATCAGAGGCAATGTATCGGACTGGAGAAATGTCACAAGTGGAGTACCACAGGGTTCAGTTCTTGCACCAGTGATGTTTATTGTCTACATAAATGATCTACCAGTTGGTATACAGAATTACATGAACATGTTTGCTGATGATGCTAAGATAATAGGAAGGATAAGAAATTTAGATGATTGTCATGCCCTTCAAGAAAACCTGGATAAAATAAGTATATGGAGCACCACTTGGCAAATGGAATTTAATGTTAATAAATGCCATGTTATGGAATGTGGAACAGGAGAACATAGACCCCACACAACCTATACATTATGTGAGAAATCTTTAAAGAATTCTGATAAAGAAAGAGATCTAGGGGTGGTTCTAGATAGAAAACTATCACCTGAGGACCACATAAAGAATATTGTGCGAGGAGCCTATGCTACGCTTTCTAACTTTAGAATTGCGTTTAAATACATGGATGGTGATATACTAAAGAAATTGTTCATGACTTTTGTTACGTCAAAGCTAGAATATGCAGCTGTTGTGTGGTGCCCAACAACAGAAGTTGGCCCATATCTTAAGAAGCACATCAACAAACTGGAAAAGGTGCAAAGACATGCTACTAAGTGGCTCCCAGAACTGAAGGGCAAGAGCTACGAGGAGACGTTAGAGGCATTAAATATGCCAAAACTAAAAGACAGAAGAGGTGATATGATCACTACATACAAAATAGTAACAGGAATTGATAAAACCGACAGGGAAGATTTCCTGAGACCTGGAACTTCAAGAACAGGAGGTCATAGATTGAAACTAGCTTAACACAGATGCTAAAGAAATATAAGAAAATTCACTTTCGCAAATAGAGTGGTAGACGGTTGGAACAAGTTAGGTGAGAAGGTGGTGGAGGCCAAGACTGTCAGTAGTTTCAAAGCGTTATATGACAAAGAGTGCTGGGAAGACGGTCTCATCCTTTAACTACACTTAGGTAATTACACACACACACACACATACATATTATATATATATATATATATATATATATATATATATATATATATATATATATATATATATATATATATATATCGGACAATTAGTAAAAAAAAAAAAAAAAAATTTAAATTATTTTACCTTGTACCTAGATCCACCAGGCCTGTTTGGTGCCTGTTTCAGTACTTCAGACATCTGGAAGGTCACATCCTCCTCCTCAACTTGTGGATGTGCGTTGATAGATGATTCTGTAAAATTAAGTTATTTATATAATAATAAATTCAGTATAACAATAATATTCTGTAAAATTAAAAGTAATTTATACATCAATCAGATAAAACTCTCCAGAGATGGTGATACACAACATATAAAGGACAAGTTTCAGAACAAAATATGCATTTAGGAATAAGGTTTTGTACATGTAGGTAGCACATGAGAAAATAAGTGGAAGGTGATCAAGTTTATATTAACATGTTAATGACTTTGTTAAGGCTTTGCAAGAATGAAAAAATATTAATAATATAATATCACCTACCAATTAATTGTACATCATTTATAAGTCAATTATTTGCATTATTATTATTCAATACTAATGATATAAAAATGCATTTTGTAATCTACTATTTATGCAAGTATTAAGCACAGGATCATGAAATAAACTGCAAAATACTGTAATGGATAAACCAATTAAGTTTACATTTTCCTATAGCTAAGTCAGTCAGTTCTATTAGCAGCAGAGAACAATTATGCCCAACCTCTATTAAATGAAACAATCTTAAGAGCAAGTGATAGAAATATAATCATTTATGCTTGGGATTATGGAATGGTTCCAAATATGAAAAATATTAAGTTTTTTGGTTAAAATTTTTTAACTTAAAATTTACATTTTTAAGTGAATTTTAAACTTTAAAAAAATTATTTAATTTTTTGGTTACTTACTTAAAATAACATTATATAGTTCTTGTTTTTGTAGAAATGCCAATTTCTTCTTTTGCCCTTCCAGACTGTATAGTGACCACAGGCCGTTTGTTCATATCTTCATTATTCTTCGAACTGTGGTTGCACAATCAGACCCACGTACACTGGTTAAAAGCATCACCTAAAAGCAACAACAAAAATGTAGTACACTGACGAATTTTGAATATATATATATATATATATATATATATATATATATATATATATATATATATTAGTTGATTTTATACCCGCATTAGGTCAGGTGATAATACAATGAAGGTGAAAACATGGGGGGATACATAAGAGATAAACATAGGGGCTGCAGAAGGCTTATTGGCCCATACGAGGCATCTCCTATCTAAACACAAAGATTAATCCAGTGTAATTGGCCTGTTATGTTGTAACATAATATAATATAATATAATATAATATATATATATATATATATATATATATATATATATATATATATATATATATATATATATATATATATATATATGTGTATATATATATATATATGTATGCCATATACATATATATGCTATGTTGTATGCTACAACTTGGCTGATAATAAAGCCATTCACAACTGCAGGCCTAATAAAAAAAGGAGGTGGCATAGCAATATCTTACAAAGATACCTTCATCTGCAATAGTCTCATTAGTAATAGAGACGACTATTGTGAATATACCTTTGCCAAGTTCTCCAGTAAATCCCTTAAATCCTCCTTGACTATAAGTGCCATCTATAGATTTCCCAATACCGACATAGCTTCATTCTCAGATAACGTAAGGAATCTTATCATAAATAACAATCTCAACAAAAATCAAACCAACTTAGTGGTTTGTAATGGTGAACAAAACATGCAGATACTTATATATAACCTGTGAATAGAGTGTAATAACACCAAAACTATTTGTTTATTGTTTTATGACCATAATAATTGAATCACTAATATGATTCACTAATATATAATCCTAATAATAATCACTAATATATAATCCATTGAGCATGCTGCATCTCTTTCAGTCTCTTTGCAATTTGAACAAGAGGGTTTTTAATTGATCGAACCATATTCTTAAAGTAAAGTAAATGAGATGTATTCCATATTTTGCAAAATATACGATGAAGGCACACAAACATTCATACCAAAACTGAAGGGCAGGATTTATGAGGAGACATTAGAGGCATTAAATATTCCAAACTAGAAGACAGAAGGAAAAGAGGAGATATGATCACTACGTACAAAACAGTAACAGGAATTGATAAACTTGATAGGGAAGATTTCCCGAGACCTGGAATTTCAAGAACAAGAGGTTATAGATTTAAACGAACTAAACAAAGATGCCGAAGAAATGTAAGACAATTCACTTTTGCAAACAGAATGGTAAACGGTTGGAACATGTTAGGTGAGAAGGTGGTGGAGGCCAAATCCGTCAAAAGTTTCAAAGCATTATATGACAAAGAGTGCTGGGAAAATGGGACACCACGAGTGTAGCTCTCCATCCATCTGATTGATAACCCAAATGAATTTTTCATGGATATGATACCAACATCAAATCATAAATCAGATGTGATCCTATCCCCACTGGATTTTGAAGAAGCCATAGACAGTATGCCTATGCACTCTGCACCAGGCCCTGACTCTTGGAACTCTATATTCATCAAGAACTGTAAAAAACGTTATCGCAGGCCCTTCACATTCTTTGGAGACAAAGCCAAGATACTGGCATTGTCCCTGACATACTAAAAACAGCAGAGATAGCACCGCCCCATAAAGGAGGAAATAAGGCAGAGGCAAAAAACTACAGACCGATAGCACTAACATCGCACATCATAAAAATCTTTGAGAGAATGCTAAGAAGTAAGATCACAAAATACATGGAATCACAGCATCTCCATAACCCCAGACAACATGGTTTCAGAACAGGGCGCTCTTGCCTATCACAGTTGCTGGACCACTCTGACATGGCACTAGATGCCATGGAAGACAAACAAAACGCTTTGACAAAAAAAAGCCTTTGACAAATGTGACCATTGTGTTATTGCACATAAAATGCGTTCAAAAGGAATTACCGGAAAAATAGGCAGATGGATATACAACTTCCTGACTAATAGAACCCAATGTGTAGTAGTCAACAAAATAAAATCTGGACCATCAACCGTAAAGAGCTCAGTCCCCAAGCGTACTGTGCTTGCTCCAATACTTTTTCTCATCCTCATATCGGACATAGACAAGGACACAACCTATAGTACTTGATCATCCTTTGCAGATGACACTAGAATCTTCACGAGAGTAGGCAACATAGAGGACACGGCAAACCTCCAATCAGATGTAAATCAGGTCTTTCTATGGGCTACAGAAAATAACATGGTGATTAACGAACATAAGTTTCAGCTCATGCGCTACGGAAAAAATAAAAAATATAAAAACGGAAACCACTTACAAAACTCAGTCAAATCATAACATTGAACGGAAAAGCAACGTAAAGGATTTGGGTGTACTGATGTCAGAAGGCCTTACATTTAAAGAACACAATAAAGTAGCCGTCACAACTGCAAGAAAAATGACAGGATAGATAACAAGAACTTTTCACACTAGAGATGCTATACCGATGATAGTTTTCAAGACGCTAGTGCTCTCTAGAGTGGAATACTGCTGCATAATGAAAGCCCCTTTCAAAGCTGGAGAAATTACTGACCTATACTTATGCATTTATCTTCGGTTTAACACAACAGGCACCAGACACACGCTAGGCATCATACACACTAGGATAAAACAAACATTAGGCTGGAAGTCAGAAAAGAATTCAAAGAATTTTACTGGAAAGGCTTGCTGTTAGGAAAGGAAGTAATTGAGATGAATTAATGCACAGTATGTCAATTTTGTGAAATATATGATAAAGGAACAAAAACATTTATACCAAAACAAAGATGCAGAACTAGGAAACAGGATTTGTTCAACTGAAATTTCAAGACGGACAGAGACCAAAAGACACAAAAATGGAATCAATATACGAAGAGGCCAAACCCCCAAACATACCAGTAATACAAAGAGAAACAACTACACGGCAGTGAGGAGAGAGGCAGAAAGAAATTTTGAAAAAAAGGAACAAACAAATGTAAAGTAGAACAAATCATATTCTATAAATACAGCAACAACCAATTGCAGGTAAAGGATAATATTCAGAGCTTTTAAATGCATGGATGGCGAAATACTCAAGAAATTGTTCACGACTTTTGTTAGACCAAAGTTGGAATATGCAGCGGTTGTATGGTGCCCATATCTTAAGAAGCACATAAACAAACTGGAAAAGATGCAAAGACATGCTACTAAGTGGCTCCCAGAACTGAAGGACAAGAACTATGAGGAGAGGTTAGAGGCATTAAATATACCAAATATACTACACAAATATATATACTACACATGCACAATAAACTACCCTACACAGGCTGAGTATGGTGTGTACAATAAATTATTAGCTAAAAGATAAGACTGAGTTTGTATAAATGGGGGTTAAGTCAGAGTGGGAAAATGTAAGTGGAGTGCCTAAAAACCCTGTCCTGGGACCTCTGTAATTCATAATATATACAAATAATTTAGACTCAGGTTTGATCAGCAATATTTGAAAATTTCCAGACGATACAAAAGGGATTTTTTTCTGGATTCAGGATTATTTTTTTATGGCTGAAAACAGGTTTTCAGCAATAAAAGAAATACAGTATTGCTGGAACAACCGTCGACATCTTCAAGAGAAAACCTGAACATCTTCAAGAAGTGAAGATGACCTTGAGAAGAAGTATAGGTTGGGAGAAGTATAGGTTAGGAATTGTCTCCAAAGAATTCTCAAAGAATTACTCGTTATTGCTATCCAAGATAATTAGACGAGCCAAAGCTAAATACTACGAAGATAAATTTACCCAAATAAAGAGTACCTTACCTAAAAATATGTATGTACCTTACGTAAATAAACATTTGATTTTGAAGTGCCGGACAAACAAGGCTGTGGTGGATATGTGGGCCTGAGGGGCCTGTCCAAGCAACAGCCTGTTGGATCAAGCTCTCACATGTCAAGCCTGGCCTTGGAAGGGCTTGGTGAGTAGAACAACTACCAGAACCCTATAATGCATGTATCAAGGTGTCCAGGCAGTGAGCACCACATAATGCAGTGCAGTCCTGTAAGAATAAGCACAGTAAGTATGGGCATGGAGGGGGTGCAGCAGTGGCTTGTGAAGGGCTGGAGAGTAAATGGACATGCCCAGGGGTAAAAAGCATTAGGGTAACAGAACATAGCCCATAAAAATAGTAATGACAATGAATGAATAATTATATGAATGCAATAATACTTCATATCTCAATAGGAAAACTAAGCAGGGTGCAAGACAAGGTACTGGTGGTGATAGTGGTTGGTACAAGTCCTCACATCCCCACAGACACCAGTAACAGCCCTCACCTCCCAACACAGTACCCTTGTAGCGAGTTAATCTTATACTCGCTTCATTATCTTATAGCATAACTAATTAACACTAATTACAGAAGCTACACAGGTGATACTTTGGTGTGAGTTGAGCGCACTGAGCGTCGGTATCGGTACACCCTTGTTCCTTAACAACCCTTTGGACCTTTATTACAGAAAAATAGAATCAATTAATTTAATAAAATATAAAATATAAGTGCTTACTTACGATAATACTATCGGTGGAACACAAAATCTTCTTCTTCTTGATAGTAGGTGCAGTTTGCATGAAGGGTTAGTCCTCGCCATGACTGAACTGACGACAAAATGGCCGATGTGTTGATATGGCGTCAGTTGACGCTGTGACGTCACAGGTGAGGGACGCTTTGCGCATTACTCCCTCGTACTTAAAAAGTACTACAGGTACTTTTTGGTTTTATTTTTGAATATGGCAGAAGTTGGACAGCTTTTCAAATCATTATAAGGGAGTGAGTTCCATAAACTAGGTCCCTTTATTTACATAGAGTGTTTACATAGATTAAGTTTGACTCTGGGGATATCAAAGAGATATTTATGTCTGGTGGGGACGTGGCCATGTGTTCTATTACATCTGTCCAGGAAGAGTTTCAGAACAGGGTTTGCAGTTAGAAAAAGGGCTTTATAAACGTAATTTACACAGGAGAATGTATGGAGTGAATTTGTTTAGCATGTTTAAGGATTTGAACAAGGGAGCTGTGTGTTGTCTGAAGGTAGAGTTAGTTATTGTCCTGATAGCAGATTTTTACTGGATGATGATGGGCTTGAGGTAGTTTGCAGAGGTTGAACCCCAAGCACAAACGCCATAAGAATGATAGGGATAGATAAGTGCATAATAGAGTGAGAGGAGAGCAGAGTAGGGTACATAATATCTGATCTTAAACAGTATACCAACTGTTTTAGAAACCTTTTTAGTTATGTGTTGTATATGGGTGCGGAAGTTGAGTCTCTTGTCTAAGTATAGGCTAAGAAACTTTCCATCATTTTTATTGCTAATGTTTACATTATCTATCTGAAGCTGAATTGCATTTGTTGATTTGTTTCCAAATAAGATATAGTAGGTCTTTTCTATGTTTTGTGTGAGGCTTGTTGGTTGACAACCACAAGTAGACTTTTTTTAATTAATTGTTTACAACATTATTTAACAGGAGTGGGTTGGGGTCAGAGTAGATGAGTAGTATCATCAGCCAACAATATAGGTTTAAGTATGTTAGAGACATTAGGGAGATCATTGATGTATATAAGAAACAGGAGGGTCCTAGGATGCTGCTCTGTGGCACCTTTACGGTAATTAAGTGGTAGAGTGGGAGAGGTTATATCATTGATGGCTTCATATTGGTGTCTGTTACTAAGATAGGATCGGATATAGTTTAGGGCAAGGCCACGGATTCCATAATGGTGGAATTTAAGTAAGAGGTAGTTATGGTTAACAGTATCAAAGGCCTTTCTCAGGCCGATGAAGAGTTCAATTGGAAACTCACTTTTGTCAAGGGCTGAGAAGATTAAGTCAAGCAGACTAACAATAGCATCATTGGTACTCTTTTGGGAGCGGAAGCCAAACTGACAGGGACTTAGTATATTGAATTTTACAAGATTGGAGTAGAGCTGTTTGTAAAAAAAAAAAAAATAATTTTGATAATATAGGTAGATTCGATATGGGTCTGTAATTATTTATGTCTGCCGTGTTACCTCCTTTATGAACTGGCGTTACTCTTGCTTTTTTAAGGATATCAGGGAAGGTATGACACTCTAGGGATTTGTTGAACAGCAGTGCTATGGATGGTGCAAGGGCATGGGAGGCACGCCTGTGTACCATCGATGGTATTTCACTAATGTTCCCAGCTTTGGTTTTTAGCGAGTGAATGATGGACACAACATCTGTAGGGCTGACCGGAGAGAGGAGAAGAGAGTTTGGATAGCTGCGTGAAAGATATGTGGTAACATATGTCTGAGTCTCTGGGATTTTTCGGGCAAGGTGAGCACCAAACGATGAAAAGAAGCTATTAAATTCAGTTGCTGTTTCAAGATCTGTTGCAGGTGTATAACCATCCTTGGAGATTTTTATCTTATTATGTAAATGTTGTTTAGCTCCTAGGATGGTAGAGATGGCTCTCCATGTGCTTTTTATGTTGCCTTTTGCTTCTTTGAATCTATTCTCGTAATAGGAACGCTTTGCTCTTATTATACTGGTAAGCACTGATGCATACCTCTTAACTACTTCTTTTCCAACTAGGCCAATCCTAAGTTTTTTTTCATATTCATGTTTCTTGTCGATTGCTTTAAGTATGCCATTAGTGAGCCAGGGATTATTTAACCTTTTTGCCAGTTACTTGCTTGGTGAGGAGAGGACAATAAGTATTGTAAAGGCTTTAAATTTTGGAAAGAGGCTAGTTAACGAATTATTATCCTGTGTATTGATAAATTTAGATTCCCAGTTTACATTGTGGAGGGCATTTGTGAGATTGCCTATTGCCGCTTCACATTGTAACCTAAAGGTAATTTTCTTGTTACCTGGTGGTGTTATGGCCATGTTCGCTACAAGGAAGGTAGGATAGTGGTCAGTTGTTCTGTCAGTGATTATACTTGATGTAAGAGGAGCTGTTATGTTGGTCCATCCAGGGTAGTCGCAGATGTTTGAGTGACTCGGGTGGGCCTGGTGATTGCGGGGATGAGCATACAGGAATTCATGCTGTTGAGGAAACAGTCTACTTGAGGGTTATTTTGTAGCCCTAGGTCAATATTGAAATCACCTCTGAGAACTATGTGATTTTTGTTGAGATTATTGTTTATGATAAGGTTCCTCAAGTTGTTATTGTATTTGTGTCTAGCTTCAGACACAAGCATGTTACAGTTATGTCTTAAAGAGTTGAGAGCAATTAAGGATGATAAAGAGTCACTTACAACTAATGTATCAAGTTTGGATACTTGTACACATTTCAGTGCAAGGAGCAAGGCAAATAGTTCAGTCTGAAGGGTAGAGGCCCAGTTGTTTATACGGACTCCCCACTCAAAATATAAGTCATATCCTATTGCCAGGACAACTGCACTTCCAGCTGCACCCGTTGGGCGCTGTAGGAAACCTTCAGTGTATATGATTTGAGAGAGAGAATGCTCTGTGGACAGAGCATCAATATGGCTTAAGACGTTGAGCTTTGCCTCAAGACAAAGCTGGGACTGATCTCTAATTTGCTCCTTTGATGGAAAGGGAGGGATTAAAATTGAAAAGGGTGTAATTTCCTACAGTGCAGGAAAGTGCTATTGTTGTCTCTCTTGGTACAAATTATAAATCTGATACTTTCTGAGTTCAGTTCCAATTTTATTTATCTATTTGAAACAATGTTTACATTCAATAAAGAAATTCTGGAGGGCTTCTGTGCAACGGTTAGGATGAGCTAGCCTAAGCATTTTTATACCAATTTGACAGTTATTTTCAGTAACACGATAAACAACGCTCGGAATATTAAGTTCCTTTCTCATATTAAGTATCTTTGTGGTACGAGGGCACCCAAGGATTATCCTCAAGGCTTCGTTCTGCAATTTTTCAAGCCCTCCAAGCTTTCTTTCAGGATGCCTTAAAGTTAGTTTAGTTCATTTATTATGCACCCCATACCCATCTTGTGGGCGGTAGTGGAAAGGGTTGCAGAGGCACATAATGGGCTCAGGGACTGAACCCAACAATTCATTTAGCTAAGCAAGTTACAATCTTGATGAGCTAGTTACAAAATTCAGTATAAGTCGTCACATCAACAATAGGTTCGAGATCGATCACAAGTACAGTTTCTAAATTAAGCAACTGACATATGTGGAGAGCTAGTGTCACAATTGATATGTTTGTCCTGCACACCGCTCCCCATCCAGTGGGCAGCGGTGGATAGGTTACAATCACTTAGTTACTACTTACAGTTAGCAAACTGGGGATATTTGGCTAAAATTTCTGGTACCAGATCATTTTGAATGAAATATTGACACATCGTTGGTACATTGGTTATAGAATTGTCTCTGAATTCACTATCACATAGTGACGGAGGGTGTGCAAATAATTTTGTTGACAGTTAACATTTGGTCAGGTCTACATCGGCAGATAATGAGAATTCCCAGAAATACTTGTAACCGAGTCTAAGCCGAGCAGTAGTAACATCTAGAAGTCTGCTGATTTTATTGGATGAACTATAGATGTGTGGCTCCTTTTGCATAATAGTATTGAACGAAAGTTAATCTCCCCAAACACTTTCGCGTTTTGGGCAAGTTACCCCTCCACTCTCTCCATTTTTGTTTGGACATTCCCTGGTAGTGTGCGGAAATACTGAAAAGTGTATACTCTTTTCAACTTTGTCACCTTAATTCTCGTCCTATGTCTTTCATTTTGGTATCAATGCGTTCGCAATAGAATTCCCAACAGAACTATGTGCATATAATGTCAAAGACAGCAGCGCGCTCCACCCGCCGACAAGATGAATGTAGGCCAAGGGTACCAGAAAAAGAAAGCTGAGCCACCCTCAGGCAACTCTCATTACATTAGAGAGTGTGATAATACTGAAAAGTGTATACCCTTTTCAACTTTGTTACCTCAATTCTCATCCTAGTTTTTTCAATTTGGCATCAATGTGTTCGCAATAGAATTCTCTACAGGACTAAAGGCATATAAACTCCAAAAGCCCGGCTTACCATCCGCAACAAACAGAGTAAGCGAGAGTGTGTTACCAGGGAGCGCACAAGAGCGATAAAATGTATACACTCTTTTCATTTTGGTCACCCCAATTTTCATCCTAGGTCTTTCATTTTGGTATCAATGTGTTAGCAATAGAATTATCTACAGGTTTAAATGCATATAAACTCCAAAAGCAAGGTGTACCATCCGCACAAAACAGAGAAAGTGAGAGAAAGTAACCCGGGAGCACTCTAGTGCAATGTAATGTGAACACTCTTTTCACTTTGGTTACCTCAATTCTCGTCATATGTCTTTCATTTTGGTATCAATGTGTTCGCAATTGTATCTGCTGGCATTTTACCCTTTGCTTGGATCTGAAGGGTTTTAGGCTCACCACGATGCAATCTGATAGTACCACAGGTGTATATACCTATCTTCAAGCAGCAATTCACTCATTCAAACCGACTTATAATAGTTATCCATATATAAATGGTAATCTTTGTTCTACCTGTTAACCTGTCATATGAAGAAAGATTGTCAAAGCTTATATTACATTCTCTAGAAAAGCAAAGAATTAGGAGTGACATATGGTAGAGGTGCACAATGGGATGAATGGACATAACAAAGGGGACATTAATGGGGTATTAAAAGTAGCAACACAAGACAGAACTCGAAACAAAGTGTAAAAATTGGAAAAATTTAGATTTAGGAAAGAACTGCATGAGTAAATACACTGGGTTTGTACCTTAAGGTTCATGTATGCAATATTACAGAGTTCCAGTTAACTCCCATGCATGCAATTACTTTATGTTATGTTTATGTTTTTTATGTTAAAATGTTTTTGTTGGTTTGTTTGTATATTTTCATAAGTAAAGCATGCTTACCGTCTTATTCCAAGTTTTATGATAACTTTACAAGGTTTAAAACATAAAGTTCAATATATATTCTGGTTTTCACACAGGAATTATACGTTAATATAACATCATAATAACGTAATGATGTCGTGTAAATAACGTTATACTGACGTCATATAAATGTTATATTTATGTTATAAGAACGTAAATTGGATAGCTTTACAGAAAGTAAACAAAAAAAACTAAATGTTGACTGAAAATTATTTATTCTTAAATATAAAGCATGAAAACATTATAATACCATAGCATTCACTATTATTTTTAAATTTTTACATAAATCTTAAAAAACTGTGTCTCAAGAATATATGTTTTTAGTTATATCCTTTGGTTTTAAGAACATCAGATATACGTATTTATGTCAAAAGTTACAGTATTACCTTTGTGGAACCATTTAAAAACGTCCACAAACGTTCTGTGTTTGCTGGGATATATGGACCCCTTACTCAAATCTCTGAATATGTTAGATATTAAGTCCCTGCACATACTCTCATGTGTATTTTATATATATAAAACGCTGCACTGTAATGTCAATCCTGACCCTAAAAGCTTCCTAGAAGGTTGTAACAGATCCCATGAGCACCACACCAGAAACAAATACCTGTAGGTGTGTACTGATGGTGCCTTATAGTGTGTACTCGTACCTTATGGTGTGTACTGGGGCCTTATGGTGTATACTGGTGCTTTATGGTGTGTACTGGTGCCTTATGGTGTGTTCTAGTGCCTTATGGTGCGTACTGGTGCCGTATGGAGTGTACTGGTGCCTTATGGTGTGTACTGGTGCATTATTGTGTGTACTGGTGCCTTATTGTGTACTGGTGCCTTATGGTGTGTACTGGTGCATTATGGTGTGTACTGGTGCATTATGGTGTGTACTGGTGCATTATGGTGTGTACTGGTGCCTTATGGTGTGTGTTCTGGTGCCTTATGGTGTGTACTGGTGCATTATGGTGTGTATAATGCACACTTTAGTGCGCGCGGCACTAGCTGGAAAAACAAGCGGGTTGTGCTCAAGCGTAAACACAAAAAAGTTTATAATCTTTTCACGCTGCTAACCTCAATTCTCGAGCTACGTTTTTCATTTTGGTATCAATGCGTTGGCAATAAAATTCTCTACAAGATCATATGCATAAAATGTCACCGAAGCATTTGGTATCCCACCACGAAGTAAATAAACACGAAGATGACTCGCCGTGACACCCAAACAGGAAGTAAATGTTCATACTCTTTCGTTTGTTGCCAGCCTCACAGTCATCCTACAGCGCTCATTTTGATATCACTGAACTCACAATAAAATTCCCCACCCAGACATAAGCCTATCAATGTCTAATTATGGTATCGGGTGACCCGCACGAGTGTGGGAACTGGGCGAAGCATTAGCCGTGATTTCAGCAGGGACGACACTGGTGTGATGCAGGGCTTTGAATGTTTATACTGATTTCACTGTCCTGACATTATTTCTGGAGCTACGTATTTCATTTTTATAGCAATGTGTTCGCAATAGAAAGTTCTATAAGAACATGGGTAGAGTTGGCCAACACAGCGTCAAATAAATTTGCGGCGAATAAAATCTTACGCGTGTTTGTACCCGTGAGCGTCAAAAGTTTTTACTTTGCTCATGTTTTTCAAGTTTATACTTGTTTCACACCGTTTTTTTTTGTATAGTGTTCGGAATAAAATTCCCTACACAGACATATGCATATCAAATACAATTCCTTGGAATTCACAGCTGTAGAGATGACGGAAAACACACAACCGGAACCCGCTCTTGACACTCCAACTCACACCCGCAACACCCACAAAAAAAGTTTCTCTTGTTTCATGTATACTTACTTTAGTTTTCGTGCTACAGTTCTCATTTAGGTATCAAAATATTCCTAAGAAAATAGACTACAATACTGAAACAATCTAAGACAATTATGTGTACTTACCAAAGCAAAGACGATTGTAGTAAAATAAGTTGAGCATTTTATCTCCACTCCACCTCCTTCAGGTACTGATTCCTGAAGTTGCTCAACAGATGTTCCTAGGTGGAGTGAAGCTGATGTAGGTGGTTATTTCTTGTCCACCCAATACACCCTTTTCCTGTGATAAGTGGTGTAACAAGGTATGACGCAAAGTGGAACATCGCATGTCTTGCACGCTATACCAGTTTCCTTCCTGATACCCGACTTTGAACACACTTCACACCTGCGACGTTTGGGGATTTTTACCAGCTCATGTTTCAATTTATAGTTCAGGCGAGTCTCTGCTATAACAACACGTCGCTGTTGTCTCTGGGTTGGCAATAAACTGCTGTCTGAATCGTCGCTCTCACTATTGTTTTCAAACACTAATGTGGAATATGAATTATCTTCATCAGATTCAGCTTCAGCACTAGGTGTAGACGTGAAGAGAGGGCGCCTCACACCCGACGGGCCAGGTGTTGACGGGTCAGCAGCAGGATACACAGGACCAGTGTCATGATTTATGTCTGGAGCATGAACTAGATGTGGAGATGGTGTAGTTGTTGCAGGCCACTCTGCCTTGTCAAATTTCAATAAAGACCAAATAGCAACTTCATGGAACTAGAGCAGAGTTAGTTTCCTTCGATCATCTGTGTTGGCCTTGTACAATGCATGTACAATGCATTGAGTAAAGACCAAATAGCAACTTCATGGAACTAGAGCATAGTTTCCTTCGATCATCTGTGTTGGCCTTGTACAATGCAACCACAAGTTGACATTGAATGTGAATTAACAATGAGACAAGTAAGATTTATACTAATACATTTATACTAACTCTGTTGAGCGTTGACCATTTATACATCAAATCTGTTGATGTGAGCACTTTAGTTTAGTCTGCCGTTTAAAGAAAAAAAGAGCATATCAATGGTATATCACAGAAAACGAATTTATCATAAACTCATGTATTTGTCTTATCATATTGAACTGCATTCATATTTTTAATATATAACAATATGAATATACAAATTTCTGTAAATCCCCTACCTTGTTGGAATCTGTGGAAATGAATGAGCAAATGTGCTGGCTGAAGGCGCTGAAGGAAACCACATTGGTTTCATTTTGGATACAAATGTCCATGGAAATTCAAAATGGAAACTAATTATATAGTTGAACCTGCAGAGACGAGTTTAAGAATCTGTGTTGAGAGTGATGGACACAGCCTTCACAATTATACTTCAGAGAATGTAAACATCTAAGAGTCATTAGAAATATGTGTAGAATAATAAACCCTACATTGTTTGAGTTAGGGAAAACACCATTTGTGATATATAGATACTATAGCTGTTCCTAAAGATTCACCCTTTTTTGCACCAGCAAGATAACATATAAGATTTTAAGAGTTGACGAATGTTAATATTCTTGTTTGATAAACTGTGAACTTGAGACATAGTTAATAAGAACATATTAACACAACAAAACCTGCAGTATATGGCATGGTTTTGCCATATACTGCAAAACTACATCACTTCCTTTGACGGCCGTGATGGTCAAGCGGATTAAGGCGCCCTGTAGTTACCAGTTGCGTTGCTTCTGGGAGTATGGGTTCGAGTCACTTCTGGGGTGTGAGTTTTCATTCGCATATAGTCCTGGGGACCATTCAGGCTTGTTCGCATTTGTGTTCCTCACGTGTGCCCCAAAGAATGAGGTGATTTGGTGAAATGCTATGCCCAAGATTACCATCCGAGTTGCCGTCGGGGAAGTGGCTCAAATAGCCTCGGCTATCACTTCCTTTGACGGCCGTGATGGTCAAGCGGATTAAGGCGCCCTGTAGTTACCAGTTGCGTTGCTTCTGGGAGTATGGGTTCGAGTCACTTCTGGGGTGTGAGTTTTCATTCGCATATAGTCCTGGGGACCATTCAGGCTTGTTCGCATTTGTGTTCCTCACGTGTGCCCCAAAGAATGAGGTGATTTGGTGAAATGCTATGCCCAAGATTACCATCCGAGTTGCCGTCGGGGAAGTGGCTCAAATAGCCTCGGCTATCACTTCCTTGTGATGGTCAAGCGGATTAAGGCGCCCTGTAGTTACCAGTTGCGTTGCTTCTGGGAGTATGGGTTCGAGTCACTTCTGGGGTGTGAGTTTTCATTCGCATATAGTCCTGGGGACCATTCAGGCTTGTTCGCATTTGTGTTCCTCACATGTGCCCCAAAGAATGAGGTGATTTGGTGAAATGCTATGCCCAAGATTACCATCCGAGTTGCCGTCGGGGAAGTGGCTCAAATAGCCTCGGCTATCACTTCCTTTGACGGCCGTGATGGTCAAGCGGATTAAGGCGCCCTGTAGTTACCAGTTGGGTTGCTTCTGGGAGTATGGGTTCGAGTCACTTCTGGGGTGTGAGTTTTCATTCGCATATAGTCCTGGGGACCATTCAGGCTTGTTCGCATTTGTGTTCCTCACGTGTGCCCCAAAGAATGAGGTGATTTGGTGAAATGCTATGCCCAAGATTACCATCCGAGTTGCCGTCGGGGAAGTGGCTCAAATAGCCTCGGCTATCACTTCCTTTGACGGCCGTGATGGTCAAGCGGATTAAGGCGCCCTGTAGTTACCAGTTGCGTTGCTTCTGGGAGTATGGGTTCGAGTCACTTCTGGGGTGTGAGTTTTCATTCATATACATATATATATATATATATATATATATATATATACATAAAGATATATATATATATATATACATAAAGATAGGTTAGGTAGGGTTGGTTAGGTTCGGTCATATATCAACGTTAATTTAAACTCCAATAAAATAAAATTGACCTCATACATAATGAAATAGGTAGCTTTATCATTTCATAAGAAAAAAATTAAAGAAAATATATTAATTCAGGAAAACTTGGCTTATTAGGCAAATCGGGCCTTGCATAGTAGGCCGAGAAGTGCGTTCTGGCTACTAGGTACGACATATATATATAAATATATATATATATATATATATATATATATATATATATATATATATATATATATATATATATATATATATATATATATAAATATATATATATATATATGTCGTACCTAGTAGCCAGAACTCACTTCTCAGCCTACTATTCAAGGCCCGATTTGCCTAATAAGCCAAGTTTTCCTGAATTAATATATTTACTATAATTTTTTTCTTATGAAATGATAAAGCAACCCTTTTCTCTATGTATGAGGTCAATTTTTTTTTATTGGAGTTAAAATTAACGTAGATATATGACCGAACCTAACCAACCCTACCTAACCTAACCTAACCTATATTTATAGGTAAGGTTAGGTTAGGTAGCCAAAAAAAGCTAGGTTAGGGTAGGTTACGTAGGTTAGGTAGACGAAAAAACATTAATTCATGAAAACTTGGCTTATTAGGCAAATCGGGCCTTGAATAGTAGGCTGAGAAGTGCGTTCTGGCTATTAGGTACGACATATATATATATATATATATATATATATATATATATATATATATATATATATATATATATATGTCGTACCTAGTAGCCAGAACGCACTTCTCGGCCTACTATGCAAGGCCCGATTTGCCTAATAAGCCAAGTTTTCCTGAATTAATATATTTTCTTTAATTTTTTTCTTATGAAATGATAAAGCTACCTATTTCATTATGTATGAGGTCAATTTTATTTTATTGGAGTTTAAATTAACGTTGATATATGACCGAACCTAACCAACCCTACCTAACCTATCTTTATAGGTTGGGTTAGGTTAGGTAGCCGAAAAAGTTAGGTTAGGTTAGGTTAGGTAGGTTAGGTAGTCGAAAAATCATTAATTCATGAAAACTTGGCTTATTAGGCAAATCGGGCCTTGCATAGTAGGCTGAGAAGTGCGTTCTGGCTACTAGGTACGACATATATATATATATATATATATATATATATATATATATATATATATATATATATATATATATATATATATATATATATATATATATATATATATATATATATATATATATATATATATATATATATATATATATATATATATATATATATATATATGTTAAGAGGGAGTAACCTACAGCATCAATGTAAAACATAGCCTGGCCAAATATCAATAAGTGTCTAGGGGAGTGAAAGGCTAACAAAAAATATTCCAGTTTACTGGGCATTAACATAAATGAACATAACATAAAAAAGAATACAATCTATAAACTCACATTCAATGATTTATCCAGCTTCTTAAAGCTGGGCATGATCATCAACAGGTCTCAAAACTGCATACAATCAGCACTAGCTGACGCCAGGCTCTATCGTGGCGCAGTGGGACACTAGCGCCTATTATGCTGCTAATACCAATACAGGGTGGTGGTGGTGGTGTCACAACCATTAACAAATGACGTATGAGGAATCAATATCATATACAGCACAATGGCATCACTTAAGATCCTCAGGTACCCACCTCACTAAGATATATAACAGCACCTATCACCTGGTATAAAGGATGCACAACGGTAGAACTGATCCATGGTATACATTACTGCAACATGACAAATATCCTACCAGTCAAATGACACAAATAAGGTCACAAAACCCGGACCGTAGCGGCAACACATGCGCTCAACGGAGAAAATCAAAGAGTGACCGCCCAGAGCCATGCTGGCCGGGAGCGACACTGTATTCACCTCTATGAGTCAGCTGACTCCTCTCTTTCAAATATCTCAAGCTCATATACAGACATATCTCCATCAAGAACTTCTAATTCATATATCAACAAAATAAAGACTATAATACACAACCTTACATAATAATACATATCAATAATTCAGTACATTAAAAATTATATCATGATATAAAAATATGTGAACAAAGAATTCATATTGGCAAGACATGGTAACACTGGCGGGAGAGGGGAGGAGGGGTTAAGGGAGGATTTCAAGACGTCTGCCAACCAGCCATTATACATAAGTATACATGAATACAATATAAAGTCTATATATATATACATGTGTGTATCAAAACTATGTTCATATGGTATATATCTCACAGTGCCAAAATCTAATTTAATGTTAGAGGACAATGTAATGCACAATAATGAAAGGGAAATTACACAGTATACATGACAGTAATACATCCGAGACCTAAATTTATACATTCTCCATCATAGTTCACATAATATTTCCTATACAGCATTATGTAGCATTCCATAATATAAGCATATACGGATGTTTTTCAAGCTACATGACATTAGGCTACTGCTATTCACTAGACTTCTAATATATATCCACAAATACATGGTAAGGACTTATGGTACAGATATATAATATACATAGATATATGTGGCATACATTGGCAATACACATTTAATACTACGGTGTTGTCAAAAACAGAAAAAACTACATAAATTAATATTCGTGATACTAGGCTAATCAGCCAAGACATCACTATACAGTTTGAGCACATCATACACCAGCTACAGTATGATCATACTGGTGTATGTGTGGTCATAACACCACCTCACACCCATATGGTAATATCACAACACACCATGGACCAGTATGGTAATATTACAACACACCATGGACCAGTATGGTAATATCACAACACACCATGGACCAGTATGGTAATATCACAACACACCATGGACCAGTATGGTAATATTACAACACACCATGGACCAGTATGGTAATATCACAACACACCAAGGTCCAGTATGGTAATATCACAACACACCATGGACCAGTATGGTAATATCACAACACACCATGGTCCAGTATGGTAATATCACAACACACCATGGACCAGTATGGTAATATCACAACACCATGGACCAGTATGGTAATATCACAACACACCATGGTCCAGTATGGTAATATCACAACACACCATGGACCAGTATGGTAATATCACAACACCATGGACCAGTATGGTAATATCACAACACACCATGGACCAGTATGGTAATATCACAACACACCATGGTCCAGTATGGTAATACCACAACACACCATGGACCAGTATGGTAATATCACAACACGCCATGGTCCAGTATGGTAATATCACAACACACCATGGTCCAGTATGGTAATATCACAACACACCATGGACCAGTATGGTAATATCACAACACACCATGGACCAGTATGGTAATATTACAACACACCATGGACCAGTATGGTAATATCACAACACACCATGGTCCAGTATGGTAATATCACAACACACCATGGTCCAGTATGGTAATATCACAACACACCATGGACCAGTATGGTAATATCACAACACACCATGGACCAGTATGGTAATATCACAACACACCATGGGCCAGTATGGTAATATCACAACACACCATGGACCAGTATGGTAATATCACAACACACCCGAGTGACAGTGAAATAGCAGTGATAGTGAAGTGATGGTAGTATAGTAGTGGTAGTGAGGTGATGGTGATATGACAGTGATGGTGATATAGTAGTGATGGTGCGGTACAGTACTGTAGCAATGATAGTGATATAACAGTGAATGTAAGGAGGAAATCTATCACTGTGAGATGATAATACAGAGAAAGTGAAATGATGTTGGTGTAGCAGTGATAGTGTTATGTGATAGTGAACTGTTGGTGATATAGCAGTGACAACAGCTGTCATATAGTGACACCAACAGTTTGTTACTCAACATGGTCAGTATATGACCCCAAGTGTGGGCCCTGAGGTGATGGTGATATATAGCGGTGATAGTGAAGCTATAGTGATACAACAATGATAGGTTACAGTACTGAGAAGATATAGCATTGATGGTGATACAGCCGTGATTGTCAGGTATATGATACCAAAATAAAAATACAAAAGTGTTAAATGCCAGATATAGTGAAGTTATGAGGATATAGTGATAAAGGTGTGTCCTTAAATTACATTGACATCAAAACACGCTGTCCATGGTGATGCAGGAGTGATGGTACAGTGAACTACAGTGATGGTACACTTGAACATGAATACGAAAAGAAATTTAGGGGTGGCCTAGTTTCAATGGAAGTAGTTAAAAGGTACTCATCAGTGCTTACCAGTATCATAAGAAAAGCAAAACTTTCGTATTATGAGACTAGATTCAAAGAAGCAAAAGGCAACATGAAAAGCACATGGAATACCATCTCTAACATCCTGGGAACTAAACAACACTCCCACAACCAGATAACACTCTCTAAGGATGGCCTTACACTGTCATCTGACTTAGAAATGGCGAATGAATTTAATAGCTTCTTTTCATCGATTGGTGCTAACCTTGCAAGTAAAATCCCACAGACTCAGACACATATCAACACATATCTCTCAGGCAGCTATCCAAACTCTCTTCTCCTCTCACCAGTCAGCCCGTCAGATGTTGTGTCCATCATACACTCACTAAAAACCAAAGCTGGGAACATCAGTGAAATCCCATCCATTGTATACAAGAGCGCCTCCCATGCCCTTGCACCACCTATAGCTCTGCTGTTCAACAAATCCCTTGAGTGTCATACCTTCCCTGATATCCTTAAAAACGCAAGAGTAACACCAGTTCATAAAGGAGGTAATCCGTCAGACATAAACAACTACAGACCAATATCGAACCTACCCATACTATCAAAAATATTTGAAAAAATTATCTACAAACAGCTCTACTCCTATCTCGTAAAATTCGACATTCTTAGCCCCTGTCAGTTTGGCTTCCGCTCTCAAAAGAGTACCAACGATGCAATTATTAGTCTCCTTGATATAATTTACTCAGCCCTTGACAAAAGTGAGTTTAAATTGGACTCTTCATTGACCTGAGAAAGGCCTTTGATACTGTTAATCACGATTACCTCTTATGTAAACTCCATCATTATGGAATCCGAGGCCATGCACTGGACTATATCCAATCCTATCTTAGTGATAGACACCAATGTGTAGCCATCAATAATATAATCTCTCCCATTCTACCAATAACCGTTGGAGTGCCACAGGGCAGCATCTTGGGACCCCTACTATTTCTTATATACATTAATGATCTGCCTAATGTCTCTAACTTTCTGAAACCTATTTTGTTTGCTGATGATACTACCCTCATTTACTCCAACCCCAACCCACATACACTAAATGATGTTAATAATGAACTTAAAAAAGTCCACTTATGGATGTCAACCAACAAACTAACACTTAACATAGAAAAGACCTACTACATCCTATTTGGAAGCAAATCTACAAATGCAATTCAGCTTCAGATTGACAATGTAAACATTAGCAATAAAAATGATGGAAAGTTTCTTGGCATATTCCTTGACAAGAGACTCAACTTCAGTACCCACATACAACACATAACTAAGAAAGTCTCTAAAACAGTTGGTATACTCTCCAAAATCAGATATTATGTTCCTAACTCTGCTCTCATCTCTCTATATTATGCACTAATCTATCCCTATCTCAACTATGGTATCTGTGCATGGGGTTCAACCACTGCAAACCACCTCAAGTCCATCATCACCCAGCAAAAATCTGCTATCAGAATAATATCAAATTCTGCTTTCAGACAACACACAGCCCCCTTGTTTAACTCCCTAAACATGCTAAACATAATCTCACTCCACAAATTCTCTTGTGTCAACTACATTTACAAAACCCTGTTCTTAAATGCAAATCCTTGTCTGAAACTCTTCCTGGACAGATGTAATAGGACCCATTATCACCACACCAGAAATAAATATCTCTTCGATATCCCCAGAGTTGAACTTAATCTGTGTAAACACTCTATGCAAATAAAGGGACCCAGTTTATGGAACTCACTCCCTACTGAATTGAAAAGCTGTCCAACTTTTACATCATTCAAAATCAATACTAAAAAGTACCTAATTTCATCTTCATAGTTTTTCACTTTTTGCCTTAAAATTGCACTGTATTTATTGCTACCCACTCTCCCAACCTTTATGTTCCCAATTTGAACATCTTTACCATTGTGATCATTGCTGTTTTCTTATATGTGCTGCCAATCTGTTGTATGGTGTTTATAAATCTTGTTTATCTGTATCTTTTGCTACCCAGTCTCCCAATCTTTATGTACCCAATCTGAACATCTTTACCATTGTGATCATTGCTGTCTTATATGTGCTGTCAATCTGCTGTATGGTGTCTATTAATCTTGTTTAAATTACTAATCAAGCTGTCAATGTAATCAATCAGAGCTTTAATATAACAATGTGCTTTAATATACTTACTTATCTCTCTCATCTCATTTTTCTCTTGTAATGTATCTTTCATTTATCAATTCTGATTGAAATTACTTACTTAAAATTATCTGCTAGATTAAGGACCTGCCCGAAACGCTGCGCGTACTAGTGGCTTTACAAGAATGTAAATACTGTACTATCCAATGTATTCTCACAAACCCAATGTACCTTCTTGTATATATATTTGCAGTCTCCGTGGTGTAGTGGTAAGACACTCGCCTGGCGTTCCGCGAGCGCTATGTCATGGGTTCGTATCCTGGCCGGGGAGGATTTACTGGGCGCAATTCCTTAACTGTAGCCTCTGTTTAACGCAACAATAAAATGTGTACTTGGATGAAAAAACGATTCTTCGCGGCGGGGATCGTATTCCAGGGACCTGCCCGAAACGCTACGCGTACTAGTGGCTGTACAAGAATGTAACAACTCTTGTATATATCTCAAAAAAATATAAATAAATAAATAAATATATAAATAAATAAATAAATAAACTAGAGTGGCAGCACAACACCACAGTAGTGATGGTGGTGGTACAGTGAACTAGAGTGGCAGCACAACACCACAATAGTGATGGTACAGTGAAACAGAGTGGCAGCACAACACCACAGTAGTGATGGTGATGGTACAGTGAACTAGAGTGGCCGCACAATACCACAGTAGTGATGGTGATGGTACAGTGAACTAGAGTGGCAGCACAACACCACAGTAGTGATGGTGGTGGTACAGTGAACTAGAGTGGCAGCACAACACCACAATAGTGATAGTGGTGGTACAGTGAACTATAGTGGCAGCACAACACCACAGTAGTGATGGTACAGTGAAACAGAGTGGCAGCACAACACCACAGTAGTGATGGTACAGTGAACTATAGTGGCAGCACAACACCACAGTAGTGATGGTACAGTGAAACAGAGTGGCAGCACAACACCACAGTAGTGATGGTACAGTGAACTAGAGTGGCAGCACAACACCACAGTAGTGATGGTGGTGGTACAGTGAACTAGAGTGGCAGCACAACACCACAATAGTGATAGTGGTGGTACAGTGAACTAGAGTGGCAGCACAACACCACAGTAGTGATGGTACAGTGAAACAGAGTGGCAGCACAACACCACAGTAGTGATGGTGATGGTACAGTGAACTAATCACAATATCTCTGTAATCAATTTGAACGTTAGATCCCTAGGTAAACACTTCGATGATGTTAGTGCCTTGATTGAAGCTATTGACAACAAATTCTCTTTTATTATACTTACTGAAACATGGTTGAAAGAGGATACTACTCAGCTCTTTAACATGCCTAACTACTCAGCAATTCACAACTGTCGTCAAATTCAGAGAGGTGGTGGCACTGCTCTTTACTACCACCAAGAACTAACATGCTTAAAAGAAATTAGAACCAGAGACTGCTATGGGGAGTATATCTTCGCCAGCTTCAGAGTCAAGGGTGCCGAGTCTGTCCTGACTGTGGGTGCAGTTTATAGAATTCCTAACACTGATGTGTCCGAATTCAACTCAAACCTTAGAAATCTAATACTTGATAACAGACTGAACAAAAACCACCTAATTATCGCAGGGGACTTTAATATTGACCTCTGCGAGCCTGAACACCCCACTGCTGTTAGCTTCCTCAACTGTATGAATTCCTGCTTCCTCATACCCTTAATCACTAGACCTACTAGAATCACTGATAGCACTGCCACGACGCTCGATCACATCTGGACAAACATAACCTCTCCGCTTACTTCAGGTATAATCACCGATAGCACTACAGATCATTACCCCACATTTCTCTTAACTAACATTAGCAAACAACCTCTTGAGTCAAGAGTGATACGTTTTAGACTACACAATGAAACTGCTATAGACAATTTTATAACTGCTGCTGATAATGTCAACTGGGAGTCCGAGTTAGGTAACATAGTGGACATCAACCTTGCAGTACAATCTTTTCTTCAAAAAACTCTTAGCCTTTATAATACCCACTGTCCTATGCTTACAAAACAAGTCACAACCAAAAGGCTTAACAATCCCTGGCTTACAAAGGGAATACTTAAATCTATTAATAAAAAACATGACCTTGAGAAGAAGTATGGGTTAGGAATTGTCTCCAAAGAATTTTCAAAGAATTACTCATTATTGCTGTCTAAGATAATTAGACGAGCCAAAACTAAATACTACGAAGATAAATTTACCCAAATAAAGAGCAACATTAAACAAACTTGGAGAACAATTTCTCAAATATTGGGATCAAAGAAGTCTTTAAATAAGAAACCGACTCTCCTGTCTAATAACGATGGTCAGCTTTCAGCCTCTGATTCTGCTACTGAGTTCAATAGGTTCTTCTCTTCCATTGGTTCATCCCTTGCAAATGATATTCCATCTTCCAGTACAGACATTAATGACTATCTTTCAGGTAACTATCCACAGTCTCTGTACCTAAAGCCTATTAATTCCACTGACGTCAATGAGATAATCCTTTCCCTTAAAACCAAGTCTGGTGCCCTTGAGGAGATACCAACTTTAATTTACAAAAAAGCCTCCAGATCTTTAGCCCCTGCTATTGCTTTGCTCTTCAACAAGTCACTTGAACTCCAAACCTTCCCAGATATTCTAAAAAAAGCGAGAGTAACGCCTGTCCACAAATGTGGTAATCTCACAGATGTTAACAACTACAGACCTATATCTATCCTGCCAAACTTGTCAAAAATTTTTGAAAAACTAATCTATAAGCAGCTTTACTCATATCTAGCCAAACTCAATATACTTAGCCCTTGCCAATATGGCTTCAGACCCAAAAAAAGCACTAACGATGCACTTATTAGTATGCTTAACTCGATTCATACAGCTCTTGATAAAAATGAGTTCTCTGTTGGGTTGTTTGTGGACCTGCGTAAAGCTTTTGACACTGTCAACCACCAAAACCTTCTTCTTAAATTACATCATTATGGAGTCAGAGGACACTCCCTACAATACCTCAAATCCTACCTTACTGACAGGCTCCAATATGTTTCTGTGAATAGTACAATTTCTCCCACCCTACCCATCAACATTGGTGTTCCCCAGGGCAGTATACTTGGCCCTCTCCTCTTTCTCATCTACATTAATGACCTTCCAAATGCCTCCCAACACCTCAAACCAATTCTATTTGCTGACGACACAACCTTCATTTACTCCAGTCCTGATCCCCTTGCTCTAAATGCCACAGTAAATACTGAGCTAAATAAAGTCCATCTGTGTCTAACTGCCAACAAACTCACCCTTAACATTGACAAAACCTTTTATATTCTGTTTGGCAATAAATCCTCTAATCAAATAAATCTCAAAATAAACAATACCCAAATTTGTAACAAATTAGATGGCAAATTCCTTGGCATTCTCATTGACCACAAGCTTAATTTCCAGGGACACATTCTAAACATATCAAAAAAAGTTTCAAAAACTGTGGGCATTCTTTCTAAGATCAGATATTATGTACCACGCCCTGCCTTGGTGACTCTCTATTACTCCCTTATCTATCCATATCTCAACTATGGTATTTGTGCTTGGGGCTCTACTACCCAAAATCACTTACGTCCTCTAATTACTCAACACAAAGCTGCTATTAGGACAATATCCAATTCTGGCCCCAGACATCACTCGGTACCCCTACTTAAATCTCTGAATATGTTAGACATTAAGTCACTGCACATTCTCTCATGTGTATTATACATATATAAAACGCTAAAATATAATGCCAATCCTGATCTCAAAAGCTTCATAGAAGGTTGTATCAGATCCCATGAGCATCACACCAGAAATAAATACAGTTTTGATATTCCTAGAGTACGACTTAATCAAACTAGAAATGCTCTACAAATCAAGGGGCCCAGAATGTGGAATGACCTTCCCAACCATGTTAAAGACTGTACCTCTCTCAACCAGTTTAAGTTAAAAGCGAAGCTATACCTAATAAATTCCCTGTAACCTACCTTACCCTTCTATTGTCAACCAATGTCTGTTTTTTTCTTTAAAGAGCGCTGTTTGTCGACATAATTGTATTTGTGCTGCTTCTTCATCTATGTTTTCATTTCTTGTTTTCATTCTACTCATTATGCTCAATTAGTATTAAGCTTGTCATTTAAGTTTATCATGCCCGAAACGCTTTGCGTAATAGTGGCTTTAGGCATTGTATGTACTAGCTATACCTATAAGTTAAACAATCCTTGTAAATATTTATTGTATGTATGTACCTTACCTAAATAAAATTGTATTGTATTGTGTTGTTGTAACTAGAGTGGCCGCACAATACCACAGTAGTGATGGTGATGGTACAGTGAACTAGAGTGGCAGCACAACACCACAGTAGTGATGGTGGTGGTACAGTGAACTAGAGTGGCAGCACAACACCACAATAGTGATAGTGGTGGTACAGTGAACTATAGTGGCAGCACAACACCACAGTAGTGATGGTACAGTGAAACAGAGTGGCAGCACAACACCACAGTAGTGATGGTGATGGTACAGTGAACTAGAGTGGCCGCACAATACCACAGTAGTGATGGTGATGGTACAGTGAACTAGAGTGGCCGCACAATACCACAGTAGTGATGGTGATGGTGGTGGTACAGTAAACTAGAGTGGCAGCACAACACCACAGTAGTGATGGTGGTGGTACAGTGAACTAGAGTGGCAGCACAACACCACAGTAGTGATGGTGGTGGTACAGTGAACTAGAGTGGCAGCACAACACCACAGTAGTGATGGTGGTGGTACAGTGAACTAGAGTGGCAGCACAACACCACAGTAGTGATAGTGGTGGTACAGTGAACTAGAGTGGCAGCACAACACCACAGTAGTGATGGTGGTGGTACAGTGAACTAGAGTGGCAGCACAACACCACAGTAGTGATGGTCGTGGTACAGTGAACTAGAGTGGCAGCACAACACCACAGTAGTGATGGTCGTGGTACAGTGAACTAGAGTGGCAGCACAACACCACAGTAGTGATGGCGGTGGTACAGTGAACTAGAGTGGCAGCACAACACCACAGTAGTGATGGTGATGGTACAGGGAACTACAGTGGCAGCACAACACCACAGTAGTGATGGTGATGGTACAGGGAACTACAGTGGCAGCACAACACCACAGTAGTGATGGTACAGTGAACAAGAGTGGCAGCACAACACCACAGTAGTGATAGTGATGGTACAGTGAACTAGGGTGGCAGCACAACACCACAGTAGTGATGGTACAGTGAAATTGCAGTCTCCGTGGTGTAGTGGTAAGACACTCGCCTGGCGTTCCGCGAGCGCTATGTCATGGGTTCGTATCCTGGCCGGGGAGGATTTACTGGGCGCAATTCCTTAACTGTAGCCTCTGTTTAACGCAACAGTAAAATGTGTACTTGGATGAAAAAACGATTCTTCGCGGCAGGGGATCGTATTCCAGGGACCATAGGATTAAGGACTTGCCCGAAACGCTACGCGTACTAGTGGCTGTACAAGAATGTAACAACTCTTGTATATATCTCAAAAAAAAAAAAAAAAAAAAAAAAAAAAACTAGAGTGGCAGCACAACACCACAGTAGTGATGGTACAGTGAACTACAGTGGCAGCACAACACCACAGTAGTGACGGTGGTGGTACAGTGAACTAGAGTGGCAGTACAACACCATAGTAGTGATGGTACAGTGAACTGGAGTGGCAGCACAACACCACAGTAGTAATGGTACAGTGAACTAGAGTGGCAGCACAAAACCACAGTAGTAATGGTACAGTGAACTAGAGTGGCAGCACAACACCACAGTAGTGATGGTGGTGGTACAGTGAACTAGAGTGGCAGCAGAACACCATAGTAGTGATGGTGGTGGTACAGTGAACTGGAGTGGCAGCACAACACCATAGTAGTGATGGTGGTGGTACAGTGAACTAGAGTGGCAGCACAACACCACAGTAGTGTTGGTACAGTGAACTAGAGTGGCAGCACAACACCACAGTAGTGATAGTGATGGTACAGTGAACTAGGGTGGCAGCACAACACCACAGTAGTGATGGTGATGGTACAGTGAACTAGAGTGGCAGCACAACACCACAGTAGTGATGGTGATGGTACAGTGATCTAGAGTGGCAGTACAACACCACAGAAGTGATGGTGGTGGTACAGTGAACTAGAGAGGCAGCACAACAACACAGTAGTGATTGTGATGGTACAGTGAACTACAGTGGCAGTACAACACCACAGTAGTGATTGTGGTGGTACAGTGAACTAGAGTGGCAGCACAACACCACAGTAGTGATGGTGGTGGTACAGTGAACTACAGTGGCAGCACAACACCACAGTTGTGATGGTGGTGGTACAGTGAACTAGAGTGGCAGCACAACACCACAGTAGTGGCGGTGGTGGTACAGTGAACTAGAGTGGCAGTACAACACCACAGTAGTGATGGTGTTGGTACAGTGAACTAGAGTGGTAGCAGAACACCATAGTAGTGATAGTGGTTTTACAGTGAACTAGAGTGTGATGGTACAGTGAACTAGAGTGGCAGCACAACACCACAGTAGTGATGGTGGCGGT
Source organism: Procambarus clarkii (assembly GCF_040958095.1). Taxonomy (NCBI): domain Eukaryota; kingdom Metazoa; phylum Arthropoda; class Malacostraca; order Decapoda; family Cambaridae; genus Procambarus; species Procambarus clarkii. The sequence goes on along the minus strand of NC_091187.1, from coordinate 5,678,153 downwards.
ACAGTGAACTAGAGTGGCAACACAACACCACAGTAGTGATGGTGGTGGTACAGTGAACTAGAGTGGCAGCACAACACCACAGTAGTGGTGATAGTGAACTAGAGTGGCAGCACAACACCACAGTCCACCACAGTCACCTCCGTAATGTCACTGTGGTTGACTGCTGCCCTCACAACATCCAGGCCGCTCACCACATCACCGAAGACACATGACCAATGGACACCATCCTGGCGGTCCCTGGTGATGATGATGAACTGGGCACTCCTGGGACTCTCCGGACTCCACCTGGCCAACACAGCTCCTGCCCGGGCTGACTTTCGGTACTGCCCCTGGAGGTCAGGCAGCAGTGGGGCTCCTCCCTCACCATCATTACTCTCGTAGTCTCCGCCCCCCACACACTCCCCCGGCTGACCCTTGCGCCACACCTGCAACAGTTTAGTGTTGCGGTAGGTGTGGCCCCGCTGGCCCGTACACAACAACACAAACTGTCTGGCCAGTGGAGTGTCAGGGGTCAGCCGGATGGTGACCCGCCCTCTTGTTGACCCCGCCCACCCGAGGTCAAGGAACGCCAGGGTGCAGGAGGACTCCAGCACGCCCACAACCTCACTCTCCTGCAGGAAATCAAATAAATCATGCTGATAACTGTATAACAAAATGTTATCATATTAGTTATCAAAACTTAGTAAGTCAGTAATGTTAGTAAGACTAGTGGTTGTAATAAAGTTACCTGGAGGGTATGGGCGTGGTCGGGCGTGGGCTGACGCAGGAGTGGGTGGAGGTACAGCTGTCCGTCTTGTAGAGTTATCCTGGCGGAGCGGCGGCCATCTTGGTCTCCCTGGACGGCCAACACCCGGCCAGCCTCCACCAGCCTCTTGACGGCCAACACCCGGCCAGCCTCAACCAGCCTCTTGACGGGCTCACTCATCCTGCGGAGGTCCTCAACCTGTGGACAGTGTCAGCCTCATTATCATCTGTTGTCAGTGTCAGCCCCATTATCACCTGTGGTCAGTGTCAGTCCCATTATCACCTGTGGTCAGTGTCAGCCCCATTATCACCTGTGGTCAGTGTCAGTCCCATTATCACCTGTGGTCAGTGTCAGCCCCATTATCAACTGTGGACAGTGTCAGTTCTATTATCATCTGTGGACAATGTCAGCCCCATTATCACCTTTAGTCAGTGAGGGACCCATTATCAGTCAATCACACCTACAAAATTCACCACAATCAGCACATTACACTACACATAAACTGAAGCCAGTCAAGGAAAGCACCTACTGGCAAAGGGTTGTTGCTGGACCTGTAGCTCCAGCCCCCCCCCCCCTCTACTGGCAGGGGGTTGGTGCTGGACCTGTAGCTCCAGCCCCTCTCTACTGGCAAAGGGTTGTTGCTGGACCTGTAGCTACAGCCCCCCTCCCCTCTATTGGCAGAAGGTTGGTGCTGGACCTGTAGCTCCTGCCCCCCCTCTACTGGCAAAGGGTTGTTGCTGGACCTGTAGCTACAGCCCCCTCTACTGGCAGGGGGTTGGTGCTGGACCTGTAGCTCCAGTCCCCCTCTTCTGGCAGGGGGTTGGTGTTGGACCTGTAGCTCCAGCCCCCCCCCCCCTCTACTTGCAAGGAGTTGGTGCTGGACTTGTAGCTCCAGCCCCCCTCTACTGGCAAAGGGTTGGTGTTGGACCTGTAGCTGCAGCCCCCCCCCACCTCTACTGGCAGGGGGTTGGTGCTAGACCTGTAGCTCCAGCCCCCTCTACTGGCAGACGGTTGGTGCTGGACCTGTAGATCCAGTCCCCCTCTACTGGCAGGGGGATTGGTGCTGGACCTGTAGCTCCAGTCCCCCTCTACTGGCAGGGGGTTGGTGCTGGACCTGTGGCTGGATCCTGGATGCTTTGGGGATTGGTTGGTAGAGTGTCACCCCGCTCTCTGTGCCTCTGTGAGGGGGGGGGGGGCCCAGGATCCTGGGTTCAATAGAGGATCAAAGGTTCAATCACCATGCAGGACATAAATGGTTCACATGTTTCCTTTCAGCTGTTGCACCTGTTCACCTACCAGTAAATATTTATCCAAGAGGTAGGAAACTATTGTAAATTGTATGTTAAGGAAAGTCAGTAGTAGACCTTGGGGAACCTCGATAAACCTAAGAACAGGCTTCCTCTCCTCAAAACGCAACTCAATATCTTGTGATATGAACCACGAGAGAAAATAAAAAACTTACTGTTAATTGCTTCCGGGGGATCTCTCCAGTGATTTCCTGAACTTTATCCATGATGCTGGAGGCTGAGTCTCCCAGGTGTACGGGGTCAGCTGTGGCACCTGTCTCTGTGGTCATCATCTCCAGGGCCTCCCTGATGGTCTCCTGCACCTGTCATTACCAACACAAACATTAATGGTGGAGGCTGAGTCTCCCAGGTGTGCGGGGTCAGCTGTGGCACCTGTCTCTGTGGTCGTCATCTCCAGGGCCTCCCTGATGGTCTCCTGCACCTGTCATTACCAACACAAACATTAATGGTGGAGGCTGAGTCTCCCAGGTGTACGGGGTCAGCTGTGGCACCTGTCTCTGTGGTCGTCATCTCCAGGGCCTCCCTGATGGTCTCCTGCACCTGTCATTACCAACACAAACATTAATGGTGGAGGCTGAGTCTCCCAGGTGTACGGGGTCAGCTGTGGCACCTGTCTCTGTGGTCATCATCTCCAGGGCCTCCCTGATGGTCTCCTGCACCTGTCATTACCAACACAAACATTAATGGTGGAACCTGGACTATCATGAAGCATCTGGCTCTTAGTAGAGTAACTGGACTATAATGAAGCATCAGACTGAGTAAAGTAACTGCACTATAATGAAGCATCAGGCGCTGAGTAAAGTAACTGCACTATAATGAAGCATCAGGCGCTGAGTAAAGTAACTGGACTATAATGAAGCATCAGGCTCTGAGTAAAGTAACTGCACTATAATGAAGCATCAGGCTCTGAGTAAAGTAACTGGACTATAATGAAGCATCAGGCATTAAGTAAAGTAACTGGATTTTAATGAAGCATCAGGCTCTGAGTAAAGTAACTGGACTATAATGAAGCATCAGACTGAGTAAAGTAATTTGACAATATAAGTAATGTTTCTCTACACTGACCACAGTGTAGAGAAACACCAAGATGACAGTTGACTTTATTAATAAAAATGTATCAGGTATTAGAGCAAAAAGTTTCCAATATATAAAGTCAACTCTCATCTTGATGTGTCTCCATGTCAAAAGTGTTTATATAGAGGCAATACTACACTCAGTTGGGTGAGAACAATGTGACCTTCAGCAGCGTACCTTCACTGAGGTGTGGACAGTCTTGACATTTGGGAAGAGTTCCTGGCACTTCCTGAGCCAATTTTCTACCTCCATGTTGCATTGGTCAACTTCATTGATGGTCATGAATACTTCCTGTGCTGTGTTGACTGTGTCGAGGTTCCCCACCATGACCTGCAGCTGAGTCTTCCCTTCCTCTCCTTGTGTTGTCATATCCACCACACTGGTATCCTCCAGTTCCAAGAGCTTCATTGCTGACTTGTTCTGCTCTACCAGAGCACAGAGTCTGTCCTGGAGCTGGAGGTGGTGAGTCTTCCAGTCCCCCAGCTGCCCCCGGTACTCCCCCAGCTGGGACAGTACCTCTTCACAGCTAGTAATGAGGGTGCTGATGCTGCTCTTCTGCTCCTGCACCATGGAATGTAACTTCTTGCTGATTCCTCTTGCAGGAGCTTTAATGGGTTTTGCTGGTAACGTTTTCTCTGGTACAACCTCGATACCTTTTAGTTTTCTGATAAGGGCCTCCATACCATAATTAATTGGGAACTGAGTAGCAGCTGTGGCAGCGTGCTCGGCACGGCAGCTGGGGCAGGTCAGCTGCCCATTCTTGATAGCATTGTTAATACACTGGGAGCAGAATGTGCGGCCGCACGGCAGTGTGCGAGGCCGTAGCTGATTGTCATCATAACTGTTAAAACACACTGAACATTTCTCTGGGTTGTTATCCTGTGGAAAAAATATTTGGTTAAGCTAGAAGAATTTAGAACAAAAAGTAATATTACAGTATTGTACTGTATTTACCGATATAAATTACATAATATTTACATAATTTCTTTGTACAGAGGAGCCTCGGTATTTGCATTGCTCATAATTCACACTTTTCGGTATTCAGACGCTGTGTTCATGTTCGGTATTCGTCTGTTTGCTCGGCATTCAGATGTAAACACGCGTCCCTGATGCATCAGTTTCACCACAGCTGTTGTTCAGTGCACAACCCACTACACTTTTCTCTTGGATATTTTTTATATTCTTATTGTAAATAAGTCACCATGTCACCTATGAAAGTTTGTAATATGAGCCAATCAAAAAGAAAAATGGTTAGAATCACGATACAGATGAAGAAAGAACTCACAGCTAAATATGAGAGTGGTACCTGAGTGTCAGCTCTTGTTACAGAGTTTGTTATGCCTAACTCTAGTTCTCTATTAAAAGAAATGTGTGCAAAATGAGGGAAAGTGCAAACCTTTTCTTGAAATTATCACCTTGACAAACTGTGTTACAAATCTGTTGAATGACAGTGCTGTCTCACTTTAAAAACATTTTAATGCACAGGCAAAAACAATCATCCTTGGACGAGTTTCTTGTAAGGAAAACATTCAGTGAGTGTAATGAGGGAAACAGAAAAAGACAGAAAAGAGAAAGAACATCAGAAGCACAACTTCCAGAAGTTTTAATGTTAGGGAACTCCCCTGCCAAAGAACATCTCTCTTCCTCTGCCTCACTAGTTTCCACATATGCCATCAACTCTCCGAAGTACAGGTAAAGTGTAGTGTGTTAGCATTTATTCCACTTAATTATTGTATAACTATACAGTATATATTTTTGTGGTTTGGAACTGATTAATCCAATATACATTATTCCTTACTAGCTGTACTTGGCCACACGTTGCTGTGGCTCAGCAACACATGTGCGTTGTTGAGCCACAGCAACCTTCCCCCGTCTCCCAGTCCTCCCAACCATTCCCCACTCCGCCATCCCTTCGGCCTCCTAACCATCTCTCACTCCATCAACTCATCCGCCCGACAATTCCCCTCCCCCATCCCCTTATCCTCTTCACCATCACCCACTTCCCCTGTCCCCTTGTGCTCCCCACCATTCTCCATTCCCCGGTCCCCTCGTCACCATTCCCAACTCCCCCATCCCCTCATCCTTCCCACCATTACCCCCTCCCCTGTCCCCCCTCACCTCCCCCCCCCCACTCCCGTCCCCTCGTCCTCCCCACCATTCCCCACTCCCTCGTCTTATGCATTCCCAAATGATCTGATGTTCACATTAGAAAATTGGGAACATCAAATGATCTGATGTTCCCATCACTGAAATATAAGAAAAACAGTTAAAAAACAAAACAAAATGAAAAAACAAAAAAAAAACAATCTATACTCACAAAATTTACGGAATGATAAAAACACAGCTCAATTCCAATGCTATGTCACACAAAATAATTACTGTAGACACTCGATTATCCGGGATTCGAATATCCGGAAAACACCCTTATACGGTCAAAATCGTGACCGGATAAAGTTATCTCAATATCCGGCCAAAATGTCCATAGGAGCCGGAAAATCAGGTGTTTGTCCGGATAAAAATCTGGGCCGGTTAACTTGCTGCCGATGTTGCAATATCCGGACAGTCAGCCAGACAACGAGTAAATTGTCCGGATATGAAAGCCAGGCAGAGGGCCGTACCGTATTAATCCAGTACAGCTGTGGCTCGAGGCGCATGGTGTAGGCGGGGGTGGGGTGGGTGGTTGGTATCGGGGGAGAGGGGAGCGTTGGGAGGGATAACCTGGGGGGATAAAGGGGATGTGGAGCGGCCTATACACTACGGTACAGTAATTACCATTAATTTTAGAACAATTCATCATAGCCAAAAACAAAAGAAATACTAGAAAACTAAATATTTTTTCCAGTGTTCTGACATCAATTTTCGTGTTACGTCTTTCATTTTGGCATCAAATTGTGTGCAATCTAAAGGTGCTCATTTTGAAACCACACCCAGACTGATCAGTTAAAATTGTAATTTTTGACAAATATTTTAATGGATGATTTCAGACCGCGTCATCCGAGATGGCCCAGGAGAAAAACTGATGTCACTGGAAAGCGACATCGAAGCGTGAAAGTGATAATTATTAATACACTCACCAACACAGGTTAGTGACAACTGTTATAAGCCACCAGTCCCTCATAATATCCACCCCACCCTGTATGAGAGTTATAGTATTCCATACTTATACCCATGTTTGGACTGGTTTATAACCCATTAATATGCAATACAGCATGTGTAGTTAGGTAGGTAGTACTGAATTTATAAGTGTTTCAGGCTCTCCAGACAACAGTATCAACAAAAACTCCATCATTTGCTCATCATCAGCTCTACTGAACTGCCTGAAGAACAAGAAGGTCAAAACTGTTCGAGTGTAGCCCATCAACTGATTACATCAGAGATAAACTTTACTGATACTATTAAATCTATCAGAATAGATAAAAACAATCACCACAGCACCAGACAGATGCTCACTAAACTAGCTTATCCCAATGATAAGTAAGACCTCATTCAAGCAGCTATAAAATATAAAACCAATCTTTATATTAATGAGTGCCTTACCAAGCAGCGTTGATCCTCCTCTACAGACTGCATCATATTATATTAATGAGTGCCTTACCAAGCAGCGTTGATCCTCCTCTACAGACTGCATCATATTATATTAATGAGTGCCTTACCAAGCAGCGTTGATCCTCCTCTACAGACAGCATCATATTATATTAATGAGTGCCTTACCAGCAGCGTTGATCCTCCTCTACAGACTGCATCATATTATATTAATGAGTGCCTTACCAAGCAGCGTTGATCCTCCTCTACAGACAGCATCATATTATATTAATGAGTGCCTTACCAAGCAGCGTTGATCCTCCTCTACAGACAGCATCATATTATATTAATGAGTGCCTTACCAAGCAGCGTTGATCCTCCTTTACAGACTGCATCATATTATATTAATGAGTGCCTTACCAAGCAGCGTTGATCCTCCTCTACAGACAGCATCATATTATATTAATGAGTGCCTTACCAAGCAGCGTTGATCCTCCTCTACAGACTGCATCATATTCACAAACAAAACCCAAATCTTATCAAGCAGTGCTACACCAGGAATGGAACAATCATTGCTAAGAAAGAACAGCAAAAGACAAGAAATCAAAAGAGTCCAACAATTACTAACTTTCTTTGTTGATTGTGACAGAACTGGAAGTCAGCGAACTTCCAATGTCATTGTTGAGAGTAACACATGAGTGACCAAGCCTTACTGAGAGTAACACATGAGTGACCAAGCCTTACTGAGAGTAACACATGAGTGACCAAGCCTTACTGAGAGTAACACATGAGTGACCAAGCCTTACTGAGAGTAACACATGAGAGACCAAGCCTTACTGAGAGTAACACATGAGTGGCCAAGCCTTACTGAGAGTAACACATGAGTGACCAAGCCTTACTGAGAGTAACACACGAGTGACCAAGCCTTACCTTCCCTAACCATATTTATATTTAGACTTTTTATATTTGTATATTAGTTACTAAATGCTTCCTTTTTATATTATTGGCTTCAGTTACATGTAATTTGCCCTCTTATAACTGTTACTACAAACACTTCAATTTTATACAATGTAATAATTCTTTGAGTGCCTAATATGTCTAGTTACTGTATCTGATTCTTAGCTTAAAATATTTACAACTTATCCATGTATCTGTCACTACTAAGACTTCAATTTTACAAAATTTTATAAACCTTCAACTCTTAATTTGTCAATGTATCGGAATCTTTAATTCATTACTTTGTTCATTACCCGGAATCTTTAATTCATTACTTTAATTCATTACCCTGGTGACTCTCTATTACTCCCTTATCTATCCTTATCTCAACTATGGTATTTGTGCTTGGGGTTCTACTACCCAAAATCACTTACGTCCTCTAATTACCCAACACAAAGCCGCTATTAGAACAATATCCAACTCTGGCCCCAGACATCACTCGGTACCCCTACTCAAATCTCTTAATATGTTAGATATTAAGTCACTGCACATTCTCTCATGTGTATTATACATATATAAAACGCTAAACTATAATGCCAATCCTGATCTTAAAAGCTTCATAGAAGGTTGTAACAGAACCCATGAGCACCACACCAGAAATAAATACAGTTTTGATATTCCTAGAGTACGTCTTAATCAAACTAGAAATGCTCTGCAAATCAAGGGGCCCAGAATGTGGAATGACCTTCCCAACCATGTTAAAGACTGTACCTCTCTCAACCAGTTTAAGATAAAAACTAAACACTACCTAATAAATTCCCTGTAATCTACCTCACTCCTCTATTGTCAACCCATGTCTGTTATTTTCTTTTTTTTTTTTTTAATCAACACTGTTTGTCAACCTATTGTATTTTTGCTGCTTTTTCAGTCATGTTCCCCCTTTTTTTTATCTTTATTTGTATTTGTTCTCAACATCTTTTATTCTTTATGCTCAATTAGTATTAAGTTCTAGATATTAATGTTTTTCTTGCCCGAAACGCATTGCGTAATAGTGGCTTTAGGCATTGTATGTACTAGCTCTATCTATATATCAATCCATTAATGTAACATCACTTGTATGTATATACCTTACCTGAATAAACATCTGAATCTGAATCTGAATCTGAATCTTGTGAATTAAAAAATATTCATTTAATTTTTCGCTTATACATACCTGCCCATTAATATTAACTATTAGTCCTATCTGTTGTATAATATTCCTATATTGTTAATGGATTCTTAAACTTTAAGTACATGAATGTCTCCAGCCCACCCGTGTCTGTTTCTATTGCATACCCTTATCCAGCTTGTCTTATTACCATATGATATTACTGTATTACAATCTTAAGAGATTACTGAATTTTTAATTTGATTAATTATATGTATACTATTTTATTAACTGATTTGAATCTGAATCCATTTATTTATTCATAATCTTAATTATTTTTCTAATTCTCACTTTGTTCTCTCTTTCTTTGCCTGTTTATGTCTCATATCCTTGCCCAGCTTGTATTATTACCATATGATATTAATGTATTACAATAGTAATCTAATTCTTAACTTGGCTAATTATTTGTAGTCAAGTTGCATGATGGTGTTGACCTTGGCCGGCATGACAGGGCTGGTGAGAGCTGTGTACTGTACACACACTCTACATCGTCCACTTAAATATCCATATTCACTAGTATCAGACACCTGTGATAGGTCTTTGTCCAGATTTGTGTTATCAATATCACTGGCATGGTTATCTTCCAGCAATATGCCCTGTATGTCACCATCAGAGAGTGTTTTCTCAACAACACAGCTGGCTGGGGTCTGGGAGCTTGCTGTGAATACGTCTGACATGGTTGTTACCTTCAACATGAGCCTGCCCACGGCCGCCCATCTGGCAAGCTGGCAGACGCTCACTGGAGTCCTCAAGACTCATTCTTGTACCCGAGCTTTGAATCCTATAATACGCCTACAAGTGCCTTAAACAATACAAAAATATTTTTGTTGTTATTACACTATTATTATTATTACATTTGGGAGCCGGTCGGCTGAGCAGACAGCATGCTGGACTTGTGATCCTGTGGTCCTGGGTTCGATCCCAGGCGCCGGCGAGAAACAATGGGCAAAGTTTCTTTCACCCTATGCCCCTGTTACCTAGCAGTAAAATAGGTACCTGGGTGTTAGTCAGCTGTCAGAGGGCTGCTTCCTGGGGGTGGAGACCTTGTCGAGGACCGGGCCGCGGGGACACTAAAGCCCCGAAATCATCTCAAGATAACCTCAAGATAAGATATGCACACGTTATATATATAAGTATCTACATTTGTGTTCGCCATAACGAACACTATCATCACTAAATAATAGCAGTTACATATATTTGTTTTTTTAGTTGATGCTGTGGTCACAAGCTGAACAGCAATGCTGTTAGCTCATGCTGCGTGCACCAGCCATGGTGGCTCACTCAGGACTGAGGCTCTCACACCTGGGAATGTTGCCCACGATTTTCTTTTAAATGGCGTCTGTTTACTAGAGCCTTGAGGAAGGTGATGTGAACCCTGTGTAGCCGCGTGAACCCTGTGTAGCCGCGTGAACCCTGTGTAGCCGCGTGAACCCTGTGTAGCCGCGTGAACCCTGTGTAGCCGCGTGAACCCTGTGTAGCCGCGTGAACCCTGTGTAGCCGCGTGAACCCTGTGTAGCTGTGTGAACCCTGTGTAGCCGCGTGAACCCTGTGTAGCCGCGTGAACCCTGTGTAGCCGCGTGAACCCTGTGTAGCCGCGTGAACCCTGTGTAGCTGTGTGAACCCTGTGTAGCCGCGTGAACCCTGTGTAGCCGCGTGAACCCTGTGTAGCCGCGTGAACCCTGTGTAGCCGCGTGAACCCTGTGTAGCCGCGTGAACCCTGTGTAGCTGTGTGAACCCTGTGTAGCCGCGTGAACCCTGTGTAGCCGCGTGAACCCTGTGTAGCCGCGTGAACCCTGTGTAGCCGCGTGAACCCTGTGTAGCTGTGTGAACCCTGTGTAGCCGCGTGAACCCTGTGTAGCCCCGTGAACCCTGTGTAGCCCCGTGAACCCTGTGTAGCCGCGTGAACCCTGCGTAGCCCCGTGAACCCTGTGTAGCCCCGTGAACCCTGTGTAGCCGCGTGAACCCTGTGTAGCCCCGTGAACCCTGTGTAGCCCCGTGAACCCTGTGTAGCCGCGTGAACCCTGTGTAGCCGCGTGAACCCTGTGTAGCCCCGTGAACCCTGTGTAGCCCCGTGAACCCTGTGTAGCCGCGTGAACCCTGCGTAGCCCCGTGAACCCTGTGTAGCCGCGTGAACCCTGTGTAGCCGCGTGAACCCTGTGTAGCCGCGTGAACTCTGTGTAGCCGCGTGAACCCTGTGTAGCCGCGTGAACTCTGTGTAGCCCGTGAACCCTGTGTAGCCCGTGAACCCTGTGTAGCCCCGTGAACCCTGCGTAGCCGCGTGAACTCTGTGTAGCCGCGTGAACCCTGTGTAGCCGCGTGAACTCTGTGTAGCCGCGTGAACCCTGTGTAGCCGCGTGAACCCTGTGTAGCCGCGTGAACCCTGTGTAGCCGCGTGAACCCTGTGTAGCCGCGTGAACCCTGTGTAGCCCCGTGAACCCTGTGTAGCCCCGTGAACCCTGTGTAGCCGCGTGAACCCTGTGTAGCCGCGTGAACCCTGTGTAGCTGTGTGAACTCTGTGTAGCCGCGTGAACCCTGTGTAGCTGTGTGAACCCTGTGTAGCTGTGTGAACTCTGTGTAGGCGCGTGAACTCTGTGTAGCCGCGTGAACTCTGTGTAGCCGCGTGAACCCTGTGTAGCTGTGTGAACCCTGTGTAGCTGTGTGAACCCTGTGTAGCCGCGTGAACCCTGTGTAGCTGTGTGAACCCTGTGTAGCCGCGTGAACTCTGTGTAGCCGCGTGAACTCTGTGTAGCCGCGTGAACCCTGTGTAGCTGTGTGAACCCTGTGTAGCTGTGTGAACCCTGTGTAGCCGCGTGAACCCTGTGTAGCTGTGTGAACCCTGTGTAGCCGCGTGAACCCAGTGTAGCCCCGTGAACCCTGTGTAGCCGCGTGAACCCTGCGTAGCCGCGTGAACCCTGTGTAGCCGCGTGAACCCTGCGTAGCCCCGTGAACCCTGTGTAGCCGCGTGAACCCTGTGTAGCCCCGTGAACCCTGTGTAGCCGCGTGAACCCTGTGTAGCCGCGTGAACCCTGTGTAGCCCCGTGAACCCTGTGTAGCCCCGTGAACCCTGTGTAGCTGTGTGAACCCTGCGTAGCCCCGTGAACCCTGTGTAGCCGCGTGAACCCTGCGTAGCCCCGTGAACCCTGTGTAGCCGCGTGAACCCTGTGTAGCCCCGTGAACCCTGTGTAGCCCCGTGAACCCTGTGTAGCTGTGTGAACCCTGCGTAGCCCCGTGAACCCTGTGTAGCCGCGTGAACCCTGCGTAGCCCCGTGAACCCTGTGTAGCCGCGTGAACCCTGTGTAGCCCCGTGAACCCTGTGTAGCCGCGTGAACCCTGTGTAGCCGCGTGAACCCTGTGTAGCCGCGTGAACCCTGCGTAGCCGCGTGAACCCTGTGTAGCCCCGTGAACCCTGTGTAGCCCCGTGAACTCTGTGTAGCCGCGTGAACCCTGTGTAGCCGCGTGAACTCTGTGTAGCCCCGTGAACCCTGTGTAGCCGCGTGAACCCTGTGTAGCCCCGTGAACCCTGTGTAGCCCCGTGAACCCTGTGTAGCTGTGTGAACCCTGCGTAGCCGCGTGAACCCTGTGTAGCCGCGTGAACCCTGCGTAGCCGCGTGAACCCTGTGTAGCCCCGTGAACCCTGTGTAGCCCCGTGAACTCTGTGTAGCCGCGTGAACCCTGTGTAGCCGCGTGAACCCTGTGTAGCCGCGTGAACCCTGTGTAGCCGCGTGAACCCTGTGTAGCCCCGTGAACCCTGTGTAGCCGCGTGAACCCTGTGTAGCCGCGTGAACCCTGTGTAGCCGCGTGAACTCTGTGTAGCCGCGTGAACCCTGCGTAGCCCCGTGAACCCTGTGTAGCCGCGTGAACCCTGTGTAGCCGCGTGAACCCTGTGTAGCCGCGTGAACCCTGCGTAGCCGCGTGAACCCTGTGTAGCCCCGTGAACCCTGCGTAGCCGCGTGAACCCTGTGTAGCCGCGTGAACCCTGCGTAGCCGCGTGAACCCTGTGTAGCCCCGTGAACCCTGTGTAGCCCCGTGAACTCTGTGTAGCCGCGTGAACCCTGTGTAGCCGCGTGAACCCTGTGTAGCCGCGTGAACCCTGTGTAGCCCCGTGAACCCTGTGTAGCCCCGTGAACCCTGTGTAGCCCCGTGAACCCTGTGTAGCCCCGTGAACCCTGTGTAGCCCCGTGAACCCTGTGTAGCCCCGTGAACCCTGTGTAGCCCCGTGAACCCTGTGTAGCCGCGTGAACCCTGTGTAGCCGCGTGAACCCTGTGTAGCCGCGTGAACTCTGTGTAGCCGCGTGAACCCTGTGTAGCCGCGTGAACCCTGTGTAGCCGCGTGAACCCTGTGTAGCCGCGTGAACCCTGTGTAGCCGTGTGAACCCTGTGTAGCCACGTGAACCCTGTGTAGCCGCGTGAACCCTGTGTAGCCGCGTGAACCCTGTGTAGCCGCGTGAACCCTGTGTAGCCGCGTGAACCCTGTGTAGCCCCGTGAACCCTGTGTAGCCCCGTGAACCCTGTGTAGCCCCGTGAACCCTGTGTAGCCGCGTGAACCCTGCGTAGCCCCGTGAACCCTGTGTAGCCGCGTGAACCCTGTGTAGCCGCGTGAACCCTGCGTAGCCCCGTGAACCCTGTGTAGCCGCGTGAACTCTGTGTAGCCGCGTGAACCCTGTGTAGCCCCGTGAACCCTGTGTAGCCGCGTGAACTCTGTGTAGCCGCGTGAACTCTGTGTAGCCGCGTGAACTCTGTGTAGCCGCGTGAACCCTGTGTAGCTGTGTGAACCCTGTGTAGCTGTGTGAACCCTGTGTAGCCGCGTGAACCCTGTGTAGCTGTGTGAACCCTGTGTAGCCGCGTGAACCCTGTGTAGCCCCGTGAACCCTGTGTAGCCGCGTGAACCCTGTGTAGCCGCGTGAACCCTGTGTAGCCCCGTGAACCCTGTGTAGCCCCGTGAACCCTGTGTAGCCGCGTGAACCCTGTGTAGCCCCGTGAACCCTGTGTAGCCCCGTGAACCCTGTGTAGCCGCGTGAACCCTGTGTAGCCGCGTGAACCCTGTGTAGCCGCGTGAACTCTGTGTAGCCGCGTGAACTCTGTGTAGCCGCGTGAACCCTGTGTAGCCGCGTGAACCCTGTGTAGCCCCGTGAACCCTGTGTAGCCGCGTGAACTCTGTGTAGCCGCGTGAACCCTGTGTAGCCGCGTGAACCCTGTGTAGCCGCGTGAACCCTGTGTAGCCGCGTGAACCCTGTGTAGCCGCGTGAACCCTGTGTAGCCGCGTGAACTCTGTGTAGCCGCGTGAACCCTGTGTAGCCGCGTGAACCCTGTGTAGCCGCGTGAACCCTGTGTAGCCGCGTGAACCCTGTGTAGCCGCGTGAACCCTGTGTAGCCGCGTGAACTCTGTGTAGCCGCGTGAACTCTGTGTAGCCGCGTGAACCCTGTGTAGCCCCGTGAACCCTGTGTAGCCCCGTGAACCCTGTGTAGCCCCGTGAACCCTGCGTAGCCGCGTGAACCCTGTGTAGCCGCGTGAACTCTGTGTAGCCGCGTGAACCCTGTGTAGCCGCGTGAACTCTGTGTAGCCGCGTGAACTCTGTGTAGCCGCGTGAACCCTGTGTAGCCACGTGAACCCTGTGTAGCCGCGTGAACCCTGTGTAGCCGCGTGAACCCTGTGTAGCCGCGTGAACCCTGCGTAGCCCCGTGAACCCTGTGTAGCCGCGTGAACCCTGTGTAGCCGCGTGAACCCTGTGTAGCCGCGTGAACCCTGTGTAGCCGCGTGAACCCTGTGTAGCCGCGTGAACCCTGTGTAGCCGCGTGAACCCTGTGTAGCCGCGTGAACCCTGTGTAGCCGCGTGAACCCTGTGTAGCCGCGTGAACCCTGTGTAGCCGCGTGAACTCTGTGTAGCCGCGTGAACTCTGTGTAGCCCCGTGAACCCTGTGTAGCCCCGTGAACCCTGTGTAGCCGCGTGAACCCTGTGTAGCTGTGTGAACCCTGTGTAGCCGTGTGAACCCTGTGTAGCTGTGTGAACCCTGTGTAGCTGTGTGAACCCTGTGTAGCCGCGTGAACCCTGTGTAGCTGTGTGAACTCTGTGTAGCTGTGTGAACCCTGTGTAGCCGCGTGAACCCTGTGTAGCTGTGTGAACTCTGTGTAGCCGCGTGAACCCTGTGTAGCTGTGTGAACCCTGTGTAGCTGTGTGAACCCTGTGTAGCCGCGTGAACCCTGTGTAGCTGTGTGAACTCTGTGTAGCCGCGTGAACCCTGTGTAGCTGTGTGAACCCTGTGTAGCTGTGTGAACTCTGTGTAGCCGCGTGAACCCTGTGTAGCTGTGTGAACCCTGTGTAGCTGTGTGAACTCTGTGTAGCCGCGTGAACTCTGTGTAGCCGCGTGAACTCTGTGTAGCCGCGTGAACCCTGTGTAGCTGTGTGAACCCTGTGTAGCTGTGTGAACCCTGTGTAGCCGCGTGAACCCTGTGTAGCTGTGTGAACCCTCTGTAGCCGCGTGAACCCTGTGTAGCCCCGTGAACCCTGTGTAGCCGCGTGAACCCTGTGTAGCCGCGTGAACCCTGTGTAGCTGTGTGAACCCTGTGTAGCCGCGTGAACCCTGTGTAGCCCCGTGAACCCTGTGTAGCCGCGTGAACCCTGTGTAGCCCCGTGAACCCTGTGTAGCCCCGTGAACCCTGTGTAGCCGCGTGAACCCTGTGTAGCCGCGTGAACCCTGTGTTTAATACTTTTAAATCTTACACGGTACTTTAACATGTATATATACAATGTACGATGTGCAGACTGTTAGACCAAAAGTGTATACAAACAATTTGTGCTGTTAAAGGGTCAAGGTGCTATGTGCAGTTCAGAGGGTTAATACACTCACAATCACTGGGTATTGACAACAACATGATAAACACACACACTGGTGGTACAGTAAGAATAAAATTGTCCTTACCATCATTAATGGGCAGAAGTTGTGTTTGCTATCGTCCTGGGTAGCCGAGCAGAGACTGGAAGCAGTATTACCTATTAGGGCAAAAAAACAAATAATTTAAGGTTTCTATGACTAAATTTCTCCCACCAAAACATAGTAAATATTTAGAATAATTAAAAACGAAATTTTAGGTATTGTACTTTGAGCAGAAGTTGAGAGTGTGAACAAGTTTAAGAAGAGCTGGTAGGAGTAAGGAGGGTGGGCAGGAGTAAGGAGGGTGGGCAGGAGTAAGGAGGGTGGGCAGGAGTAAGGAGGGTGGGTAGGAGTAAGGAGGGTGGGCAGGAGTAAGGAGGGTGGGCAGGAGTAAGGAGGGTGGGCAGGAGTAAGGAGGGTGGGCAGGAGTAAGGAGGGTGGGCAGGAGTAAGGAGGGTGGGCAGGAGTAAGGAGGGTGGGCAGGAGTAAGGAGGGTGGGCAGGAGTAAGGAGGGTGGGCAGGAGTAAGGAGGGTGGGCAGGAGTAAGGAGGGTGGGCAGGAGTAAGGAGGGTGGGCAGGAGTAAGGAGGGTGGGTAGGAGTAAGGAGGGTGGGCAGGAGTAAGGAGGGTGGGCAGGAGTAAGGAGGATGGGCAGGAGTAAGGAGGGTAGGCAGGAGTAAGGATGGTGGGCAGGAGTAAGGAGGGTGGGCAGGAGTAAGGAGGGTGGGCTGGAGTAAGGAGGGTGGGCAGGAGTAAGGAGGGTGGGCAGGAGTAAGGAGGGTGGGCAGGAGTAAGGAGGGTGGGCAGGAGTAAGGAGGGTGGGCAGGAGTAAGGAGGGTGGGCAGGAGTAAGGAGGGTGGGTAGGAGTAAGGAGGGTGGGCAGGAGTAAAGAGGGTGGGCAGGAGTAAGGAGGGTGGGCAGGAGTAAGGAGGGTGGGCAGGAGTAAGGATGGTGGGCAGGAGTAAGGAGGGTGGGCAGGAGTAAGGAGGGTGGGCAGGAGTAAGGAGGGTGGGCAGGAGTAAGGAGGGTGGGCAGGAGTACGAAGGGTGGGCAGGAGTAAGGAGGGTGGGCAGGAGTAAGGAGGGTGGGCAGGAGTAAGGAGGGTGGGCAGGAGTAAGGAGGGTGGGCAGGAGTAAGGAGGGTGGGTAGGAGTAAGGAGGGTGGGCAGGAGTAAGGAGGGTGGGCAGGAGTAAGGAGGGTGGGCAGGAGTAAAGATGGTGGGCAGGAGTACGAAGGGTGGGCAGGAGTAAGGAGGGTGGGCAGGAGTACGAAGGGTGGGCAGGAGTAAGGAGGGTGGGCAGGAGTAAGGAGGGTGGGCAGGAGTAAGGAGGGTGGGCAGGAGTACGAAGGGTGGGCAGGAGTAAGGAGGGTGGGCAGGAGTAAGGAGGGTGGGCAGGAGTAAGGAGGGTGGGCAGGAGTAAAGATGGTGGGCAGGAGTACGAAGGGTGGGCAGGAGTAAGGAGGGTGGGCAGGAGTACGAAGGGTGGGCAGGAGTAAGGAGGGTGGGCAGGAGTAAGGAGGGTGGGCAGGAGTAAGGAGGGTGGGCAGGAGTACGAAGGGTGGGCAGGAGTAAGGAGGGTGGGCAGGAGTAAGGAGGGTGGGCAGGAGTAAGGAGGGTGGGCAGGAGTACGAAGGGTGGGCAGGAGTAAGGAGGGTGGGCAGGAGTAAGGAGGGTGGGCAGGAGTAAGGAGGGTGGGCAGGAGTAAAGATGGTGGGCAGGAGTACGAAGGGTGGGCAGGAGTAAGGAGGGTGGGCAGGAGTACGAAGGGTGGGCAGGAGTAAGGAGGGTGGGTAGGAGTAAGGAGGGTGGGCAGGAGTACGAAGGGTGGGCAGGAGTAAGGAGGGTGGGCAGGAGTAAGGAGGGTGGGCAGGAGTAAGGAGGGTGGGCAGGAGTAAGGAGGGTGGGCAGGAGTAAGGAGGGTGGGCAGGAGTAAGGAGGGTGGGCAGGAGTAAGGAGGGTGGGCAGTAGTAAGGAGGGTGGGCAGGAGTAAGGAGGGTGGGCAGGAGTAAGGAGGGTGGGCAGGAGTAAGAAGGGTGGGCAGGAGTAAGGAGGGTAGGCAGGAGTAAGGAGGGTGGGCAGGAGTAAGGAGGGTGGGCAGGAGTAAGGAGGGTGGGCAGGAGTAAGGAGGGTGGGCAGGAGTAGGGAGGGTGGGCAGGAGTAGGGAGGGTGGGCAGGAGTAGAGAGGGTGGGCAGGAGTAAGGAGGGTGGGCAGGAGTAAGGGGGGTGGGCAGGAGTAAGGAGGGTGGGCAGGAGTAGGGAGGGTGGGCAGGAGTAGGGAGGGTGGGCAGGAGTAAGGAGGGTGGGCAGGAGTAAGGGGGGTGGGCAGGAGTAAGGGGGATGGGCAGGAGTAAGGGGGTAGGCAGGAGTAAGGAGGGTGGGCAGGAGTAAGGGGGGTGGGCAGGAGTAAGGGGGGTGGGCAGGAGTAAGGGGGTAGGCAGGAGTTAGAAGGGTGGGCAGGAGTAGGGAGGGTAAGGAAGGCGAGGAGGGCAAGGAGGGACCCTGTCTAGCAGGGAAGGAGGGAGTCAGGCTATGAGTGGGTGGGCAAGCAGGGAGGCTGGAGTGAGTGTCCACCCACCTGCAAACTTGCTCATCCACTCCACCCATCTGCCTGCCATCCATCCATCCAGCCCACTTTCCTGCCAGCCATCCAGCCCACCAACTCACCACCCATCTGCCCGCCCACTTGCCCTGCCCACCTTCCTGCCAGGCAGCTACCCACCCAGCTCACCCACCCATCTGCCCGCCCACTTGCCCTGCCCACCTTCCTGCCAGGCAGCTACCCACCCAGCTCACCACCCACCCAGCACCACACACTAATTATAGTGTGTGTGGAAAATCAAATCACGTTGGCTGTGATACATAAAGATTGTGAATGTTAATTTTTTTCTTCCCCGGTAAAACTCGGCTAATACGGATGTTGGGCTTAACTGGATAGGGGTCCTTCCCATATAGTCTGGATAATCGAGTTCATACAGTATATATAATATATTACCCAGGATATATGACCTCTATCAAGCATATTCAGGTCATTTTTACATATTATTTAGCACTAATAACTAACCTTGCTTACAACTATTCTAATACTTCATTTCAAGTCCAAAACAAGGCATACATACACTTATATTATTAAACCTCTTGTCTAGGAATACTTTATATAAATCAGCCAAGCCTACTCAGGCCACACTCACTGAATGAAAGGTTTCTGATCTTTCCATATGAAAACACTCATAATAATGCCAGATTATTTTAACCATTGAGAACCCACGTAATAGTGTGCAAGAGGCAGAGGTGTAATTAACGGAGGGAAGCGCGATCACAAGTTAGGTATCCAGTGTAAGTTATTTCTTATAAGACATTCAGGTATTCATAATTAAACATCTTATGGGAAAATATATATGATTCTGTAATGAGAAAATGTGGCTAACTCTACAGTAGACGGAAAAACACAAAAATTTACGTATTGAAATCACAAATTTAAATAGAATAAACCTAACAAATGAGGTATAGAGGCAGCTTGTAATGTGATTCATTGACCACTTGGAAATGCAAATGCATTTTACCTTCAAATAATACAATGACATACGTTAGCTTGAATTTTCATGGAGTGATTCGCATACATATTCATTCATTCACTCTCTCTCTCTCTCTCTCTCTCTCTCTCTCTCTCTCTCTCATTAATTACAACAATTATTATTATAATTATTATTATAATAATAATATAATTAACGACAGCCACTTGGTTTGTAAACTTAAGTTATCTAAAAGTTCCAGTTTCCGGATTGGGTTAGTGAGTCATGCTACAGGAACTAAGTTCGGGCGGCGGAGGCGGTCCACCAAGCTGCGTGGCGCCGGCCTCCGTGCACCGTGTCCGCTCCTAATGTACACGTTGTGTCAGTGAAGGCTGACTGGTCGGTGCTGGGGTGGGAGGCAGTAAGTGCGAGAGTGGGAGTATTAGTGAGAGAAGGAGGGAGGGAGAGATGCTAGGAGGTGGGCAGGGAGGCAGGGAGGGAGTGACTGGGAGGAGGGAGGCAGGCAGGGGGGAGGGGGTGAAGGAGGGAGGGAGGCAGGCAGGGGGGGAGGGGGTGAAGGAGGGAGGGAGGCTGGGAAGTTTATTAAACAAATCCATTTTTACTAATGAGTTACAGACAGTTGAAGTACGTGACCTTGAAGCAGGGAGAGTGAGTATGGGATGTAGGGGGGGGAGGGTTTCGGTGGTGGGGGGGGGGTGTCGGTGGTGGGGGGGGGCCATCTCTCTCCGATAAGCCTATCACACTCGACCCCGTTAGCCAGATTTGTTTCTTAAATTCTACATGTACATCATCATATATATTTTCCGTTACAGATCATGTTTAGTATTATTATTAGAGTAATATAAAGTTATATAAATACTTATTTCATGAAGCCGGTCGGCCGAGCGGACAGCACGCTGGACACGTGATCCTGTGGTCCTGGGTTCGATCTCGGGCGCTGGCGAGAAACAATGGGCAAAGTTTCTTTCATCCTATGCCCCTGTTACCTAGCAGTAAAATAGGTACCTGGGAGTTAGTCAGCTGTCACGGGCTGCTTCTTGGGGTGGAGGCCTGGTCGAGGACCGGACCACGGGGACACTAAAGCCCCGAAATCATCTCAAGATAACCTCTCAAGATGATTGTTTTTTTGTATTATATGGAAATTCTCCAGACTATCTCTGGCTGGCAGTCTACTGAGCCTCCGACCAGAACGGTCTCCTGGGGGGGGGGGGGGGGGGAGGTGCAACCGTGAGGGAGTGGGGGGGAGAGCAACAGTGAGGGTGTGGGGGGGGGGGAGGTGCAACCGTGAGGGAGTGGGGGGAGAGCAACAGTGAGGGTGTGTGGGGGGGGGGAGGAACAGTGAGGGTGTGTGGGGGGGAGCAACAGTGAGGGTGTGTAACAATGCCATTGGCCTACGTCCACACCCCAACAATTGCATGTTGAGGTGTAAGACAATGGTGGAGCAGAAAGTACTCAAGTACTTACGGAGGATGATGAGAGTGCGAGGAACAAGGTGGTCAGGTGGAGCCAGTGACTCCTTCCTTCAACAGTTTTGTCTCTCCCTCGTGGTATATCCTCAATGTCTTCAGTGGTGTGGCCTCACCACACACTTACACTGCCATAAGTGTCCTGAGAGTACTGTGAGAGGGACAATTTGGCGGGTATTGTGGTCACAGGAGACCGTCTCTAAGACAGTGAGGAGCATCAGTGTTATCTTCTTCATGATGGTAGCTGCAGTTCTTATCAGAGTTGTTGTTGGTGATTAAGTGGCGACATTGCTATCAGTTGAGGAGCGGCAGTGTTATCTCACGGGTCGTCGTCTACACCTCGTGTAGCAGCTTGCTTTTGTTGTGATGACGTCACTCGCTCGCTTGCCCGCCATCTTGCTCCGGACATTTTCTTTGGTTACTGATCTTTCCCAAAACTGACTTTTTAATTTTGTTTATTTATATACACAGGAGTTTATTTATTTATATATATATACAAGAAGGTGCAATAGGTTTATGAGAGTACATAGCATTGATGTTTTTACATTCTTGTAAAGCCACTAGCACACACAATATTTCGGGCAGGTCCTTAATCAGATAATTTTAAAACACTTTCGAGTTCCACTAACTGACTATCTTGTCACTCAATCTTCTACTGAATAGCTTCCAACGACGCAGCACTGAATCACTCATTAATCACATCACATCTTTACCATTGTGATCATTGCTGTCTTATATGTGCTGTCAATCTGCTGTATGGCGTCTATTAACCTTGTTTAAATTACTAATCAAGCTGTCAATGTAATCAATCAGAGCTTTAATATAACAATGTGCTTTAATATACCTACTTACTCTCTCATCTCATTTTTCTCTTGTAATGTATCTTTATCATTTATCAATTCTGATTGAAATTACCTACTTAAAATTATCTGCTAGATTAAGGACCTGCCCGAAACGCTGTGCGTACTAGTGGCTTTACAAGAATGTAAATACTGTATTATCCAATGTATTCTCACAAACCCAATGTACCTTCTTGTATATATATAAATAAATAAATAAATAAATAAATTAAAATATTTGTTAAAAATTTAAATTTTATCAGATCAATCTGGTAGTGGTTTTAAAATAAGCGCCTTTAGATTGCACACAATTTGATACCAAAATGAAAGATATAACATGAAACTTGATATCCGAACTTCTGAAAGATTATAAATAGGCTTTTGGTCAAAATATTAAAATATTTGTTAAAATTCTATTTATTGTCCTATTATCTTGGGACTAGTTTTAAAATGCGCGCCTTTTTATTGCGAACAATTTGATACCAAAATGAAAGATGTAACACAAAATTTTATGTCAGAACACTGGAAAGATATAAATAATTTTGTGATGAGCGTCCAGATTTAAAATATTTGTTAAAATCCCAGTTATTGCTCTATTATTCTGGGACTAGTTTTAAAATGCGCGCCTTTTTATTGCGAACAATTTGATACCAAAATGAAAGACGTAACACGAAATTTGATGTTATCAAATTGAACGAGTATACACATTAGGTTGCAGTGTACAAATTGGTGCTCGTTCACGGGTAACTTTAGGCTTTTCTGCAGGGAGGCACTGCAGGCTTTTGTACATTATATTCATACACATATGTAGCGAATTTAATTGCGAACACAATGATACCAAAACGAGCGACGTAGTACGAGAATTAAGGTGAGAAAGCAGGAACGCGTATACACATTTGGGTGTCACCGCGCGCTTACCCGCACGCCGAGGCACATGACCCCTATGTCAACCGCGCGCCTGCCCGGAACGCGAAAGTGTTTTTTTAAGTAGGTAAATTGTAGTAAAATTGAGAAAAGTTAACAGGAATGTTGTAAGAAAATTTTAAGAAAATTAGTAGGTACATTTTAGTAAAATTTGAGGATTATTTCTAGCTACATTGTAGCATAATTTGAGGGTTATTTCTAGGTACATTGTAGCATAATTTGCGTTCAACATAACAATGATATATGTTAATGGCAGTGATTACAACGGTGAGGTTATAAGGCTTAGACACATTTTGGGGTAGCACACGATACAGTGCGAGTGTGAAGCACTAGATAGAAAACTATGAAGATCAAATTAGGTACTTTTGGTGTTACTTTTAAATAAGCGGTAGAATGGACAGCTTTTTAATTCGTTAGGGAGTGAGTTCTATAGACTATGTCCCATTATTTCAATAGAGTGCTTATACAGAGTTAGTTTGACTCTGGAGATATCAAAGATATTTATTTCTGGTGTGGTAATAATGGGTTCTATTACATCTGTCAAAGGAAAGTTTCAGATCAGGGTTTGCATCTAGGAACAAGACTTTTTACATGTAAATGGTTTTAGTTTAGTTCATTTATTATGCACTCAATACCCATCCTGTGGGCGGTAGTGGAGAGTGTTACAGAGGCACATAATAGGCTCAGGAACCGAGCCCCAAAATTCATATAGCTAAGATAGTTACAATCTTTATGAACTAGTTACAAAATTCAATGCACATCGTCACATCAACAATGGGCTGAGACCGACCACAAGTACAGTTTCCAATTTAAGCAACTGACATATGTGGAGGGCTAGTGTCATAGTCGATATGTTTGTCCTACACACCGACCCCATCCAATAAGCATCAGTGGATTGGTTACAATCTCTCAGATAATACCTACAGTTAGCAAACTGGGGATATTTAGCCAAGACTTCTGGCAGTTGATCACTTTGAATGATATATTTACACGTCTCTAACATTTATTATAGAGTTATCTATGAATTCACGCATCTTTTCGCACTCCATCACATAGTGTTGGGATCGAACTGTCGAAAACCCAACACATTTAAAATAGGTTTGTTCTGAGTGATTTTCTTATGCTTTGTAATATAACGGTACATTAATTTTTTCAGGTGTCAGCCTCAGTATGACCTATTGTCAGGTGCGACACACGTGGTGCCGAGGTTTGACAAAGGACAAGAAAGTTTTGGAAGACTGCATCATGGATATATTCGGCTATATCACGAAATACATAAGAGTACATTATATACAATATAAAACATGTATATATGTTAAGGCACTGTACATATGTACAGTTTTATTTATATATATATATATATATATATATATATATATATATATATATATATATATATATAATAAAAAAACTTGAGATACTATGACCATGAGAAAGTCGTCACTCATCCGGTGATTCCTCCCACTTAAGGATCATCCACTTTTCCGTAATTAGTACCACTATCAGGAAACTGCGTGTTACCTCAACACCGACCGCTATATATCAAAGACGGTGACTACCACAACTTCCAAGGCGTCTACCATGCCGCTAGGTCCTCGCGTCCTTTTCCTTGGTGAGGGTGGAGCACACTGGATATACACACAAGATATACCTGTGGAACATGATGGTGAAAACTGTGTCGAAATAGCTCTGGATCTCTTAAAAGACAAATTGCAGCTCAGTCTAAACAAATCTGACGTTATTGCTGCCTACAGAGTAGGCAAAAAGAATCCATCAGGTCAAAACCAGCGGAAAATTCGCCTGAAGCTGTCTTCCCAGTTCACGAAATCCAATCTAGTCCGGACAGCTGCATCCCAACGGAAGGGATTATACATCAACGAGTGCTTGACTAGGAACAGACAGCAACTCCTCTACCGCCTGCGTCAAATACGTCAAAAAAACCCAGATGCGATTCATCAGTGCTTCGTTAGAGATGGACTGATAAAGGTGAGAAAAACCGCAGAGGGCAAAATGTTCACAATTACTAAAGAAGAAAACCTCAACGCTTTCCTCTCCCAATGTGGTCTGTCTCAGCTCATTATCACTCCCAGTGAATTAACTTAATTAACCCCCAGTCAACTAGTGGGGCTAGGTTTCCTAAGTCTCATTGTTTCATTTTCTGACTTAATTTTTAACTTACTCTTAACTAGTCATTTACTGAAATTATTTAATTGAGTGCATAAATAGTTCTTCAGGTCTTATTAATTATACAGTCATAACTGAACTATTTATAGTTAATAATCATTAGCTTAAATTTGCCTATGCTTATTATTCAACTTTTCTTTGATTCCATTTATTACCTAGGTTGCCTAGCCTCGCCATGCTCCCTTACTCCATTGTACCCCTGGCTTTGCCTGCATCTCAAATTGCAAATTGTTACTTACAGTGTACCTGAGAGTACTTGTAAGCAATCTACCTCATTTTTCATTTTTGCTCAATTTGTTTTTGTATTGCTTAGTCTTGTTTATATTTTGTTTTGTATTTCTATATCTTGTGTTTTGTATAGTCTATGTTTATATGTTTTTTCGTTAATCTCATTTATTACCTAGGTTGCCTAGCCTAGCCATACTCCCTTACTCCATTGTACCCCTGTAAGCCCCTTTTGAGTTTGCTTTGTACAGTATTGTGTACATTTTTTTCCCTATTTTATAGCTTATTTCTACCTTGTTATTTGCCTTTCTTCCCTTGTTTTTCCTGCAATCAGCTTTTTTTATGCAGACAAGTATAGACCCTGAACTTAACCTCTTATCCACTATCTATGACAATTATCACTTTAATGATCTAAATTGCAGATATTTTGCAGCACATGATGTAAACAATGTATTAACTCATAATCACAATATCTCTGTAATCAATTTGAACGTTAGATCCCTAGGTAAACACTTCAATGATGTTAGTGCCTTGATTGAAGCTATTGACAACAAATTCTCTTTTATTATACTTACTGAAACATGGTTGAAAGAGGATGCTACTCAGCTCTTTAACATGCCTAACTACTCAGCAATTCACAACTGTCGTCAACTTCAGAGAGGTGGTGGCACTGCTCTTTACTACCACCAAGAACTAACATGCTTAAAAGAAATTAGAACCAGAGACTGCTATGGGGGAGTATATCTTCGCCAGCTTCAGAGTCAAGGGTGCCGAGTCTGTCCTGACTGTGGGTGCAGTTTATAGAATTCCTAACACTGATGTGTCCGAATTCAACTCAAACCTTAGAAATCTAATACTTGATAACAGACTGAACAAAAACCACCTAATTATCGCAGGGGACTTTAATATTGACCTCTGCGAGCCTGAACACCCCACTGCTGTTAGCTTCCTCAACTGTATGAATTCCTGCTTCCTCATACCCTTAATCACTAGACCTACTAGAATCACTGATAGCACTGCCACGACGCTCGATCACATCTGGACAAACATAACCTCTCCGCTTACTTCAGGTATAATCATCGATAGCACTACAGATCATTACCCCACATTTCTCTTAACTAACATTAGCAAACCACCTCTTGAGTCAAGAGTGATACGTTTTAGACTACACAATGAAACTGCTATAGACAATTTTATAACTGCTGCTGATAATGTCAACTGGGAGTCCGAGTTAGGTAACATAGTGGACATCAACCTAGCAGTGCAATCTTTTCTTCAAAAAACTCTTAGCCTTTATAATACCCACTGTCCTATGCTTACAAAACAAGTCACAACCAAAAGGCTTAACAATCCCTGGCTTACAAAGGGAATACTTAAATCTATTAATAAAAAACATGACCTTGAGAAGAAGTATAGGTTAGATATTGTCTCCAAAGAATTCTCAAAGAATTACTCATTATTGCTGTCTAAGATAATTAGACGAGCCAAAACTAAATACTACGAAGATAAATTTACCCAAATAAAGAGCAACATTAAACAAACTTGGAGAACAATTTCTCAAATATTGGGATCAAAGAAGTCTTTAAATAACAAACCGACTCTCCTGTCTAATAACGATGGTCAGCTTTCAGCCTCTGATTCTGCTATTGAGTTCAATAGGTTCTTCTCTTCCATTGGTTCATCCCTTGCAAATGATATTCCATCTTCCAGTACAGACATTAATGACTATCTTTCAGGTAACTATCCACAGTCTCTGTACCTAAAGCCTATTAATTCCACTGACGTCAATGAGATAATCCTTTCCCTTAAAACCAAGTCTGGTGCCCTTGAGGAGATACCAACTTTAATTTACAAAAAAGCCTCCAGATCTTTAGCCCCTGCTATTGCTTTGCTCTTCAACAAGTCACTTGAACTCCAAACCTTCCCAGATATTCTAAAAAAAAGCGAGAGTAACGCCTGTCCACAAATGTGGTGATCTCACAGATGTTAACAATTACAGACCTATATCAATCCTGCCAAACTTGTCAAAAATTTTTGAAAAACTAATCTATAAGCAGCTTTACTCATATCTAGCCAAACTCAATATACTTAGCCCTTGCCAATATGGCTTCAGACCCAAAAAAAGCACTAACGATGCACTTATTAGTATGCTTAACTCGATTCATACAGCTCTTGATAAAAATGAGTTCCCTGTTGGGTTGTTTGTGGACCTGTGTAAAGCTTTTGATACTGTCAACCACCAAAACCTTCTTCGTAAATTACATCATTATGGAGTCAGAGGACACTCCCTACAATACCTCAAATCCTACCTTACTGACAGGCTCCAATATGTTTCTGTGAATAATACAATTTCTCCCACCCTACCCATCAACATTGGTGTTCCCCAGGGCAGCATACTTGGCCCTCTCCTCTTTCTCATCTACATTAATGACCTTCCAAATGGCTCCCAACACCTCAAACCAATTCTATTTGCTGACGACACAACCTTCATTTACTCCAGTCCTGATCCCCTTGCTCTAAATGCCACAGTAAATACTGAGCTAAATAAAGTGCATCTGTGGCTAACTGCCAACAAACTCACCCTTAACATTGACAAAACCGTCTATATTCTGTTTGGCAATAAATCCTCTAATCAAATAAATCTCAAAATAAACAATACCCAAATTTGTAACAAATTAGATGGCAAATTCCTTGGCATTCTCATTGACCACAAGCTGAATTTCCAGGGACACATTCTAAACATATCAAAAAAAGTTTCAAAAACTGTGGGCATTCTTTCTAAGATCAGATATTATGTACCACGCCCTGCCCTGGTGACTCTCTATTACTCCCTTATCTATCCATATCTCAAATATGGTATTTGTGCTTGGGGCTCTACTACCCAAAATCACTTACGTCCTCTAATTACTCAACACAAAGCTGCTATTAGGACAATATCCAATTCTGGCCCCAGACATCACTCGGTACCCCTACTTAAATCTCTGAATATGTTAGACATTAAGTCACTGCACATTCTCTCATGTGTATTATACATATATAAAACGGTAAACTATAATGCCAATCCTGATCTCAAAAGCTTCATAGAAGGTTGTATCAGAACCCATGAGCATCACACCAGAAATAAATACAGTTTTGATATTCCTAGAGTACGACTTAATCAAACTAGAAATGCTCTACAAATCAAGGGGCCCAGAATGTGGAATGACCTTCCCAACCATGTTAAAGACTGTACCTCTCTCAACCAGTTTAAGTTAAAAGTGAAGCTATACCTAATAAATTCCCTGTAACCTACCTTACCCTTCTATTGTCAACCAATGTCTGTTTTTTTCTTTAAAGAGTGCTGTTTGTCGACATAATTGTATTTGTGCTGCTTTTTCATCTATGTTTTCATTTCTTGTTTTCATTCTACTCATTATGCTCAATTAGTATTAAGCTTGTCATTTAAGTTTATCATGCCCGAAACGCTTTGCGTAATAGTGGCTTTAGGCATTGTATGTACTAGCTCTACGTATAAGTCAAACAATCCTTGTAAAAATTTATTGTATGTATGTACCTTACCTAAATAAAATTGTATTGTGTTGTTGTATTGTATTGTACTGTAACAGTTGGGTTCGGCTGGTCACACACACACACACACACACACACGTGATGACTGGATGTCGACGGGATGGAGGGGAGTAGATTTCTGTTCAGTTCAATCTCCGACCAGCACTCATTGCCCCGCCCGGTGATCCTGATTGGCTAACAGAAATTCCCGCCACCGGACGAGCCACAACGTGCTGACCGTTAACGACCTTCACGGTCGTTAACCTTGTTCTTCCTGTAATATTGAAAGTATTACTATTAAATAACAATGCCTTTTTTATGCGACGCAATAACACGATAAGGCATTCCATAACAATAGTGATGGAGTGGTGTGCGAATAGTTTTCTTGACACAGTTTACCATGTAAATGGCACAATAAAATGTGTGGAGTTAGTTTATGTTTAGCATGCTTAGGGATTTAAACAGAGGGGGCTGTGTGTTGTCTGAAAGCAAAGTTTGTTATTGTTCTGATAGCAGACTTTTGCTGGGTGATGATGGGCTTGAGGTAGTTTGCAGTGGTTGAACCCCATGCACAGATACTGATAGTGGATAGATTAGCGCGTAGAATAATGAGAGGAGAGCAGAGTTTGGAACATATCTAATTTTAGAGTGTATTCCGACCGCTTCTGTAACTTTTTTATAATGTGTTATATGTGGGAACTGAAGTTGAGTCTCTTGTCTAAGTATAAGTCAAGGACCTTTCCAGCTTGTTTATTGCTGATGGTAACATTGTCTATCTGAAGCTGAATTGCATTTGTTGATAGGCTTCCAAATAATATGTAGTAGGCGCATTTTATGTTTAGTATGAGTTTGTTGGTTGCCATTCATGAGTGGACTTTTTAAATTCATTTTTACAACATTATTTAGTTTGTGTGGGTTAGGGTCTGACTAGATGAAGGTAGTATCGTCAGCAAATAGTATAGGTGTATGAATGTAAGAGACATTAGACAGATCATTGATATATATAAGTAATATGAGAGATCCTAGGATGCTGCCCTGTGGCACTCCAATGGTTAATGGTAGAGTGGAGGAGGTTATATCATTGTTGGCTACATATTGGTGTCTGTCACTAAGATCTAATATAGTTCAGGGCAAGGTCTCGGATTCCCTAATGGTGAAGTTTAAGTAAGAGGTAGTTATGGTTAACAGTATCAAAGGCCTTTCTCAGGTCAATGAAAAGTCCAATTAGAAACTCATTTTTTGACAAGAGCTGTGGAAATGATATCAAGCAGACTAATAATTAAGTTGTTGGTATTCGTTTGGGAGCGGAAGCCAAACTGACAGGGACTTAGTATGTTGAATTTTACGAGGTAGAGTTAGAGATGTTTAAAAATAATTTTTCCAAATACTTTTGGTAATATATGTAGATTTGATATTGGTCTGTAATTGTTTATATCTGCCGTATTGCCTCCTTTATGAACTGGCGTTACTTGTGCCTTTTTAAGGATACCAGGGAATGTATGACACACTAGAGATTTATTGAATATCAGAGCTATGGGTGGTGCAAGGGCGTGGAAGGCACTCTTATATACCATAGATGGTATTTCATTAATATTTCCAGCTTTGGTTTTTAGTGAGTGAATGATGGACACAACATCTGTCGGGCTGACTGGTGAAAGGAGAAGAGAGTTTGGATAGCTGCCTGAAAGATAAGTAGTAACATGTGTTTGGGTCTGCGGGATTTTTCTGGCAAGGTTGGCGCCAACTGATGAAAAGAAGCTATTAAATTCTGTTGCCGTTTCTAAATCTGTTGCAGGTGTATAACCATCCTTGGAGAGTTTCATCTGCTTGATATGTGTTTGCTGTTTAGATCGTAGGATGTTAGAGATGGCTTTCCATGTGCTTTTCATGTTTCCTTGTGCTTCTTTGAATCTACTCTCATAATAGGAAATTTTCGCTGGTCTTATTATACTAGTAAGCAATGATGAGTATCTCTTAACTACTTCTTTTGTAACTAGGCCCTTCCTAAGTTTTTCATATGCATGCTTCTTGTTGAATGCTTTGAATATGCCACTTGTGAGCCAGGGGTTGTTTAATCTTTTTGTAGTTACTTGATTGGTGAGGAGAGGACAGTGAGTGTTGTAGAGGCTTAAAGTTTTGAAAAGGAAGATGCTGGCTAATGAATTTATATCCTGTGTATTATTAAAATCAGATTCCCATTTAATATTGTGAAGTGCAATTGTGAGATTGCCTATTGCTGCTTCACTGTTTAGTCTGAAGGTAAGTTTCTTGGTGTCTGGTGGTGTTATGTCCATGTTTGCTATGAGGAAGTTAGGATAGTGGTCAGTGGTTCTGTCAGTGATTATACCAGATGCAAGGGGAGCTGTTATGTTAGTCCATAGGTGATCCAATGTAGTAGCGAATGATTGAGCGATTTGAGTGGACTTGGTGATTGTGGGGATTAGCATACAGGAGAGCAAGCTTTTTAGGAAATAATCGACTTGAGAGTTATTTTATTGACAAAGGTCAATACTGAAGTCACCTCCTAGAATGATAAGACATTTGTTGAGCTTGTTGTTTATGATAAGATTCCTTAGGTTATCTGAGGTTATCAATTATATTATTATTGGGAAATCTATAGATAGCTCCAATAGTCAAGGAGGATTTAAGGGATTTAATCGAGAATTGAGTAAAAGATATATTCACAGTATTCGTCTCTATCACTAATGACACTACTGCAAATGAAGGTATTTTGGTAATAGATAACTGTGCCACCTCCTTTTTTATTTGGCCTACAGTTGTGAATGGCTGTATAACCGGCTAAGTTGTAAAGTCTGGTATGTCTTTACTTAGAAATGTTTCTGTTAAAATAAGAAACGATAGTTTAGTACCTAGCCACTACACTGCTCAACGCGGCCAGAGGCTCTCAACAGGTGGTGCACAACGGGTGTCAGGGCTCTCAACAGGTGGTGCACAACAGGTGTCAGGGCTCTCAACAGGTGGTGCACAACGGGTGTCAGGGCTCTCAACAGGTGGTGCACAACGCGTGTCAGGGCTCTCAACAGGTGGTGCACAACGGGTGTCAGGGCTCTCAACAGGTGGTGCACAACGGGTGTCAGGGCTCTCAACAGGTGGTGCACAACGGGTGTCAGGGCTCTCAACAGGTGGTGCACAACGGGTGTCAGGGCTCTCATAGGTATAGCCTATCATTCAAAACGTCCGCGGCTACACAGAGTTCACATCAGCTTCCTCAGGGCTCTCCTAAACAGACGCCACTTTTAGAACAAATTGTGGGTAACATTCCAGGGTGTGAAGGTCTCAGTACTGAGTGAGCAACCAAGGCTGGCACACGCAGCTTGAGCTAACAGCATTGTTGTCCATCTTGTGACCACAGCATTGCCTAAAAATGTCAAAATATATCAGATTCTTTTATTATTTAGATATGATAGTATTACAGAAGAGCCTAACTGTTATAAAGACTGTGTACAATGTTCAGATATCAGTGAATAAATGCTGTTCAAGCTATTCACGTTCAACCGCACACTGCCATTATTTAGTCCACCTAAAATTCTTTAAACGACTTCTCTGTTCCTTTACAAAATAAATATGTGGAAAATTATTCATTTATGTGAACAAGTGACCAGGATTCTGATAATAACAGGATTGTGGTTAGAAGTAGCGATGTGCATAGTGTGGTGGGAGGAATATTGTTGGTGAGGGATGGAGGGATAGAGATAGCGTCGTCTGCTGGCTGGTGTGTGGCAACATGTTATTGTCTGAACCACCATACCAGCTTAATGGTTCACTATGGTGAACACAAATGTAGATACTTATACATAACTTGTGTATAGAGTGAAATAACAGCAAAAGGAGTTTGTTGGGAGGAGCCATTTTGGTGAGTGAGTGAGTGAGGGTGTCGTCAGGTGGCTGCTGTGTGACTTGTCATGCAGTGGTCACTATGCTGTTTGGTCACCATACCAGCTTAGTTGTACAGTTATGGTGAACAAGACATGTGGATACTTATATATAATGTGTGTATTGTTGGGGGTTTCACCTCTCGATTATTCTCTACCCTTACTCTGGGGTAAGCAATAGTTATGCTCAAGGTAACTCACCGTAGCCCTGCGGGTCTTCCCTCGATCCTCACGGCGCCACTGCACGCCAGGAGAGTCTCCCAGTCAATCTTAACGGCCTCTTATTAAGAAAGAGTGAGAACACGACTCGATCACATCGACCGTCGTGTGCCCTCCCCAACAATAGGGCTCTACGGTTAATCACAAAGTCGCCAATTGGTGTTTAAGGTGGCCAATAACACCATCAGTGGACTGGTGTATTCAGTGGTAGCCTTGGCAAGGTCACACTCAAAGATCAGGAATCAGGCAGGTACTTATTGTTATCACTCTATGTTTACCAGTATAATATAGCCACAAGATCAATGGAGGGAATGATAAAAACCACTAAGATAGTTTTGTATTTTACTTAAAATGTATGAAAGATGTCGCAAGGCCACACAATAATCGATAAATCAACTGATCCTGACTCGGCCGGTAATTCCCACGGATATTATGCGACCGCTAGAGGGCAACACTCTCCCCTCCTCATCAAGTGTCAAGAACAGCTGATCGAAATGGTCTCTCCGCGCGAAATTTGCTTGTTTGCTAGATTCACGCGCGCGGTTTCTTTAAATTCTCCAATATTACTAGAAACTCGCACACTCTATATTGGCACAAATAAACCGAATTACTTAGTTACACTGTACTCAGGCTCAAACAGTCTTTTCTACAATCAATGCTATAATGATTCACTGTTCTGGCTTTACACTGTTATTCATCCAACAATATATTATGAAATATTAACACGGGAGTTTTCAGTACTTTCTCTCGTGGGCGATAACGCAATAATTCACTGTACTCACAAATGATTATTCACTGAATGAACATAGACATATATATGGTATATAAATCAATCATCAATACATGGAAAATAAATAGTTTCTGGGCACATAGCCTAACCTCCAAATACTGGCATAATATTATATATAATTTACCACTATATGTTCATATCAAAATCTATAGAAAGATATACACAACACAGTAAATTTATCACTGGTTCCTGGTGTCTGTACACACCAATAATCAACATGAATATTACAAGTACTCTTGATAGTACTGTTTAGCACACTGGTGCTTTACCATGACATGGGTGAGACTTGCTCACGACATATAAAATCTTCAGGCTAGATAATATAGCCAAATAATATAGCTAACTAAAGGGGAATGGGGAGGGAACTAGAACCACCTACTTCACCCTATCCTCCGATGAGAGTCGAGATGTGGCTCCTGGTCCTCGTGTCGGGAACGCCCCCACACTACACGTCGTCGTGTCCTACCAGAGCCTCTCGTCGTCCCACCGTTTAGCGCGTCGTCTCCGTGCCTCCTCACTGCAGGTCCGTCCTCCTCCTTGAAGGTTGGAGTCGGTCTCCTGGCCGTCGTCTTCTCCCAGCAACGGCTGTCGCCAACGTCTCAGCTACAGTCGTCCGGTTTCCCCAAATAGTCCTCTCTTCCTCAGCTACCCAGTGGCTCTGTCTGCCACTACGCTGTCACGAACTGGTGAATTGCCATAGACGCCACATACGTCACTGCACGGCTTCACTGCTACTGGCACAGTACCTGACTGGAGCACTTCTTGCTCAAATAACCGTCAATTCCCTCTTCTGGTTCAACACATGAACTAGGGAAGACTTCTCAGAGTACTGGCGGACTTCAGGTGACGCGTAAATCCACGGTAGTGGGAAACAGCTGTCCGACAGACAGGACCACTCGTCGCACGTCCGACCTCTATGACGTGTCGTGTCTGACTGCTGGCGCCAGCTCGGCGCGCTGGCCGGACCCCCTTCCTTCGTGACGTCACTTTCGCCACGGGAGGTTTTCATTGGCTCCCAGTGCCACATTGCTGTCGGTGACCAATCCGGTGCCACTGACGTCACACGGTTTTGGCGGGAGATCAGGGAAGCCAGCGCCATCTTGGCTCCCTAAAGGGCCTAAACCACAGGCCAAAATATCACTATTTCACAAATTTCTCGGCTCTCCGAGAACACTTCACTCTCTCCCATATATCAAATTGTAGCCTGCAACGTAGAGATCGCTTGAGAAAAGTAGACATGACTCTTACTGCAGGCGTGGGAGAATTATAAGGGGGGGGAACTCCGTCACATACCCCTCCCCTTAAAATAAGAGTCATGTCTCGTTAGTGTATGCGGGATAGGGCGTCCGCTACTACGTCGTCCTTCCCTTTGATGTGCTTGACCTTGATCCTTGTCAGACTCTCAGCGCGGGTAAGACTGGTGCCGTTCGCCCTGGACCACTTACTTTCCTCCTCCGGGAGTTCTCGTTTCCTCGGTACACACAGACCCGTCTTCCGCTGGGTTTCTCGGGTATCCGTTCCGTCCTGCTTGGCGGCTCTACCTTCCACAGTGAAGAAATGTCTCAGGCGGCCTGCGTGACACACCTGTTTCTTCCGGGGTCCATCCGGCTTCCCAATCTCGTACGACACTGGACCCAACCGTCGCAGCACTCGGTATGGTCTCTTGAACCGCGACCTGGTCACTCTACCTTTACCTGGCAGCACAACCAATACTTTGGATCCGGCCTGAACATTCCTCTGCGCAGCTCTCCTGTTGTACCACTCCGACATCTTACGTTGCGCCTTCTTCAGGAGTTTCCTAGCCAGTTTCTTCGCTCGAGTGAGACGTTCTCTGAACTTCTGGACATATTTATTCACCGTTCCCACGGTTGCTCCTGGCGTCCATCGTTCCCTCATCATAGATAGCACGGCATATATAATATAGATAAATGGAAAGTAAGCCTTCTCAGGACCCACACGTCCTCCTTCGGCCTTACTAACCAATTCGGGGAACTCCTCCTGTTGTAACTCTCCGAGACGAGCGCGGTTTACCCCTAGAGAACTGGTGAGTGTCACCTGCAACTCACCATTCGGGCTACTCTCGCCCTCCACTCGTTCTCTGGGTCCTACGCAGAGGTGATCTGTTCCCAGGCTGTCAATCGACTCCTCAGCCCCATCAGATCCACAACCTCCTGGTTCTTCGCGTTGTCTCGGTGTCTCAGTACAAACTGGGATCGCCACCGGTGCGATTCCCTTCTCGTCCCCACAGACGTTCAAATCTTCGCCTGTCTCCTCGTGTTGTTCTGGGCACTCTTCGCCTTTCACGAGATGCGGGAGGACATATCCTCCACACGCGTCATTCCCCAAGATGACCTGCGCCTCCATCTTGGGCATTGATGTACAGACTCCCACCTCTAGGGTCTGGCAGCCATATTCGGAATATAAAGTTACCTGGTGTAGGGGCATCCTCACTGGGCCTCCCACAGTGGTCACACTTGCCACCCCCACACTGGTGCTCTTGTAACCCTCGGGGAACAGGGTTTCACTTACCAGGGTAAAGTCAGCCCCGGTGTCTCTTAGCATCTTCACGGGGATGGGGTCTGCGACCCCCATCCTTACGGTTCCTTGACACATGAATGGGTGAACTTTCTTCTCCCCATTCAGCACGGGTTCATCCCGCACTCCCTCGGCCCTCTGGTCCTCGAACATCACTAAAGCAACGTGTCCCCGCTGCTTTGGGCGTCTGCACTCCCGCGCGACGTGTCCGGGTATTCCGCAGTTGTAGCAGCGGCCCCTCGGCGGAGACCATCCGCCACCGCTCGCCTTAGCACTGCCTCCAGAGACCGTCACACCCTGTGTCTTTCCCGCCTCACTTGTCGTTTCTTTCCCTGCAGTAACAGTTCCCGAGCTCTCAGCTTGGTTCTCCCCTATCGGCTCTACAACACCTTTTGTTCCTCGGGTGTTCCAACTTGAGAAATGGGATTTGGGAGAACTCGCTCCTGTCCTCCATCCATCCGTCCTTCTATAACTCTGATCGTTTCCGACGTATGCGGGTGGTCGGTTCTGTCCCTCCCGGCGTGGGCGTAGGGCTTCTTCTAACATGTCGGCCCGGTCGGCTGCGGCCCTCAGGTCCTTTATGTCCGCCTCCTTTACCCTCATTCTGATCTCAGGAGGGAGCACGGACATAAACTTTTCCATGACCATTAATTCCTTGATTTCTTCGGCCGACCCCGCTTCTTCAGAGTCCATCCACTTAAGGAACTTTCTTTCCATGTCCCTCGCCGTCTCCGCATACGATTTTCCTGGTGACCGGGTACATTCTCTAAACCTCTTCCGGTAACACTCTGGCGTGAGTTTAAAGGAACGGAGCACAGCTCGTTTTACCGCATCGTAGTTAGTGCATTCTTGGAAGTCGAGCATAGTGAAGGCTTCACGAGCTTCACCTGTGAGCCTCCCTTGGACCAACTCCGCCCACTCCGCCCTCGGCCACCTCTTCATAGCAGCAACTCTCTCAAAGTGATCAAAGAAACTTTCGGCTTCACTAGGCACAAAGACCGGCAGGTCTCGTTCCCTCACTCGTCGGTCTTCCTGTGGCGGGGCAGGGGCACCTAGTCCCAGTTCAGCTCGCTTCAGCTCTACCTCCTGGTTGGCTTCTATTTCCATTTGTCTCAGCCTAACTTCTTGCTCTCGTTCTTCCCGGCGCAGCTGTGCTTCTCGTTCCTCACGCTGCATCTGTGCTTCTCGCTCCTCACGCTTCATCTGTGCTTCTCGCTCCTCACGCTTCATCTGTGCTTCTCGCTCTTGTTCTTCTCGGCGCAGTTGTGCTTCTCGCTCCTCACGCTTCATTTGTGCTTCTCGCTCTTGCTCTTCTTTGCGCTGTTGTGCCTCTTCTCTCCTCAGCTGCGCTTCTGCTTCTCGCTCTTCCTTGCGCTGCTGTGCTTCTCGCTCTTCTTTGCGCTGCTGTGCCTCTAGCTGCAGCTTCATTATTTCCAGCTTAATGCTGTGCCTGCTGCCGCTGGATCCCCTGCTGCTTCCACCAATACTCAGGTGTTCACCCTCACTGGCAGGTGTTTGGGGCCGTTCCTCCCCCAAAGCTTCGTCTCGAGCCTTGAGCTGAGCCATTATCTCTAGTCTTCTTTCACCAACTCTGGCAGATTTCAGCTTTATTCCAAAATGATCCGCTATAGCCTGTAACTGTGCCTTGGTGCACTCTTCCAGCACCTGTTCGTCTCTAGAGTCAATAAACTTGGTTACTTTATCATCCTCCATCTTGTGCTATGAGTGTTAACCTGCACCTGATCTCTAACACCACTGCCAAGTACCACTGCAACCTTTACTTCGATCTAAATCCTGGCAAGGTCGCCAATGTGGGGGGGTTTCACCTCTCGATTATTCTCTACCCTTACTCTGGGGTAAGCAATAGTTATGCTCAAGGTAACTCACCGTAGCCCTGCGGGTCTTCCCTCGATCCTCACGGCGCCACTGCACGCCAGGAGAGTCTCCCAGTCAATCTTAACGGCCTCTTATTAAGAAAGAGTGAGAACACGACTCGATCACATCGACCGTCGTGTGCCCTCCCCAACAATAGGGCTCTACGGTTAATCACAAAGTCGCCAATTGGTGTTTAAGGTGGCCAATAACACCATCAGTGGACTGGTGTATTCAGTGGTAGCCTTGGCAAGGTCACACTCAAAGATCAGGAATCAGGCAGGTACTTATTGTTATCACTCTATGTTTACCAGTATAATATAGCCACAAGATCAATGGAGGGAATGATAAAAACCACTAAGATAGTTTTGTATTTTACTTAAAATGTATGAAAGATGTCGCAAGGCCACACAATAATCGATAAATCAACTGATCCTGACTCGGCCGGTAATTCCCACGGATATTATGCGACCGCTAGAGGGCAACACTCTCCCCTCCTCATCAAGTGTCAAGAACAGCTGATCGAAATGGTCTCTCCGCGCGAAATTTGCTTGTTTGCTAGATTCACGCGCGCGGTTTCTTTAAATTCTCCAATATTACTAGAAACTCGCACACTCTATATTGGCACAAATAAACCGAATTACTTAGTTACACTGTACTCAGGCTCAAACAGTCTTTTCTACAATCAATGCTATAATGATTCACTGTTCTGGCTTTACACTGTTATTCATCCAACAATATATTATGAAATATTAACACGGGAGTTTTCAGTACTTTCTCTCGTGGGCGATAACGCAATAATTCACTGTACTCACAAATGATTATTCACTGAATGAACATAGACATATATATGGTATATAAATCAATCATCAATACATGGAAAATAAATAGTTTCTGGGCACATAGCCTAACCTCCAAATACTGGCATAATATTATATATAATTTACCACTATATGTTCATATCAAAATCTATAGAAAGATATACACAACACAGTAAATTTATCACTGGTTCCTGGTGTCTGTACACACCAATAATCAACATGAATATTACAAGTACTCTTGATAGTACTGTTTAGCACACTGGTGCTTTACCATGACATGGGTGAGACTTGCTCACGACATATAAAATCTTCAGGCTAGATAATATAGCCAAATAATATAGCTAACTAAAGGGGAATGGGGAGGGAACTAGAACCACCTACTTCACCCTATCCTCCGATGAGAGTCGAGATGTGGCTCCTGGTCCTCGTGTCGGGAACGCCCCCACACTACACGTCGTCGTGTCCTACCAGAGCCTCTCGTCGTCCCACCGTTTAGCGCGTCGTCTCCGTGCCTCCTCACTGCAGGTCCGTCCTCCTCCTTGAAGGTTGGAGTCGGTCTCCTGGCCGTCGTCTTCTCCCAGCAACGGCTGTCGCCAACGTCTCAGCTACAGTCGTCCGGTTTCCCCAAATAGTCCTCTCTTCCTCAGCTACCCAGTGGCTCTGTCTGCCACTACGCTGTCACGAACTGGTGAATTGCCATAGACGCCACATACGTCACTGCACGGCTTCACTGCTACTGGCACAGTACCTGACTGGAGCACTTCTTGCTCAAATAACCGTCAATTCCCTCTTCTGGTTCAACACATGAACTAGGGAAGACTTCTCAGAGTACTGGCGGACTTCAGGTGACGCGTAAATCCACGGTAGTGGGAAACAGCTGTCCGACAGACAGGACCACTCGTCGCACGTCCGACCTCTATGACGTGTCGTGTCTGACTGCTGGCGCCAGCTCGGCGCGCTGGCCGGACCCCCTTCCTTCGTGACGTCACTTTCGCCATGGGAGGTTTTCATTGGCTCCCAGTGCCACATTGCTGTCGGTGACCAATCCGGTGCCACTGACGTCACACGGTTTTGGCGGGAGATCAGGGAAGCCAGCGCCATCTTGGCTCCCTAAAGGGCCTAAACCACAGGCCAAAATATCACTATTTCACAAATTTCTCGGCTCTCCGAGAACACTTCACTCTCTCCCATATATCAAATTGTAGCCTGCAACGTAGAGAACGCTTGAGAAAAGTAGACATGACTCTTACTGCAGGCGTGGGAGAATTATAAGGGGGGGAACTCCGTCACAGTATATAGTGTAATAACACCACAAATAGTACTGCAGGAGGAGGAATGTTAGTGTGTCTGGCCTTGAACCAGTGAGGGAGCCAGCCGTCAGCTGTGTGTTGGGTAACCTCAGTAGAGGAGATGTAGAGCGTCCGCGCCACCTGGACAGATGAGCCACAGTAGTAGGGATGGCAACGCACAGGTAACTTTTTTTGGGGGGGGGAGAGGACCCCTGTAGGGATGGCAACGCACAGGTAACTTTTTTTTGGGGGGGGGAGGACCCCTGTAGGGATGGCAACGCACAGGTAACTTTTTTTTGGGGGGGAGAGGACCCCTGTGAGTTGTGCGACTCACAGGTACCTTTTTTGTTTTTCTGGAAATTCGTGTCTGGGAGTAAGGGTTTTCAGGTAAATTTTGTCAGTCACAGATTTTAGAAATAAGGATTTCTTATGATGGAAATAATTTCCGAGACTTAGAAGTTTGTTAAGGGCTTATAGGAGAAATTCAAATAACGTATTTAGCGCTTTAGGGTTTCCATGAGAACTCTACGGACATATTTTACATGTTTTCAACTTACAAAAATCGTCTATGTAAGCCTTAGTTATTCATATAAATTTAGAAAGTTATCTGTATAAGTCAGGGTTTTCAGGGGTTCGTACCTCACACCCCCTCCCTCCCCCCCTTACCTCGCAATCTCTCGCATCACCTTTATTTACCTTACGCCCGGCCAGCCAGTCTCCTCTTATCACATCTTATCTTCTCCATAATATCTGGACCGTCCCTCCTCTCTCTCCCTCTCTCCTTCTTCTCCATAATATCTGGACCGTCCCTCCTCTCTCTCTCTCTCTCCTCTTCATATTATTCCCTCTTCCTATTTTCTGACATACTAATATTTTATTCCTTTTTCATTAACCAGTCAGTTTTATACAAATCAACCGAAGCATCTCAATGTAACCTTTAATACTGAAACTGTCTCAGAGACTATCTAAGCTGGCCCCAGCTACCTGCCCCAGGCTATCTGCCCGAGGCAATCATCACCTGATTACCTGCCCCGGACATCTACCAGTCATTGTCAGCGTTCTCCACCGTAATAATTTATATATATACATTAGGCGTTAATAAAACTTATTTATTTATTTATAATTTATTTAGTCATCTAATTCATAGTTTACACAATTTATAATA
Source organism: Procambarus clarkii (assembly GCF_040958095.1). Classification (NCBI taxonomy): domain Eukaryota; kingdom Metazoa; phylum Arthropoda; class Malacostraca; order Decapoda; family Cambaridae; genus Procambarus; species Procambarus clarkii. The sequence goes on along the minus strand of NC_091187.1, from coordinate 5,637,194 downwards.
AACGACTCATTTAGCCCGAAGTTCTAAGAAGCTCGCTCCTCAATCCGCTTGTATAATATCCGTCCTATTCACTCTTCATCTCTGTAAATAAAGAATAACAGTTTCAGATAGCGTTTACACATGTACAATATTTATCAGACACATAAAACCTCGAAACAAATGTACTCACCATTTTCCGTTATATAATTTGTTATAGCCTCATTCAGCCAGTCGTCTCCAAGCACATTTTCCAACAAATATCGCTCTTATCATAACACAGCGTTTCATAGCAGCTCGGCATATTTTTAAATAAAGCATAAGATAGCCTCATTACGTTCCTATCATTCTGCATATATTCTCCATAAGTAAAACTAGTTTCAAATAGCTTTATTGCAGTTTTTAGATCCTTGTTTGAAAGATGGTAACAGAAAAACATCGCATATAGCCCGCATACGTAAGTATTTAAACTCTGAAGTCTCTCTGTAAACGTGTATACATCACACTCTTTATAATAATTTAAAAACTCCGAAATGTATGGCGAATACACATTTATTCCATATGAATCGAGTATAACTATTTTCCGTTTAGATTTATATACAGCAATCCAGTGACCCATTACTTCCTTAGAGTCTCTTCCTAAGGTATTTATTATAAACATAATCGGTTTATCCCGTATTTGCTTCATTATTCTATATATATCCGTCGCTAAATAGCATCCAATATATTTAGCTTTACTACCTTTCATATCGTTCAATGCCGTATTAATTTGTTTGCAGTTCATGCTCTTGTATCACACACAACTCGCCTATCAGAATAAATTCTCAATACTCCCGTTGTAATTCCGAATAAAATAATAACTTTATTTGATTTCACTGGAACAGCAAATTCTAATGTAATTCTCAGGTTGCCCGAAGCCTCTATAGGAAGGGTATCTCTCAATTCCTCAGGCGTTAGTCTAAATGCCAGTAACGTTCTTCCTTTTATAAATGAATTATATGTCAAGGTATTGCAAGCATTAAAGCCTACAGTATTTTGAGTCTCGTAGTATAGTTTCGAACATTTATTCGGGAACTTGCAAGTTATATTAAATAAGTTTGTCCCATCCCGTGTAATATATACATTAGATAAATCGCAGTGATCGAAATAAAGTGGATTAAGTGTATACGCTCCTGATATTGCTTCCATATCCATCATCATAATAAATAATTTATCTGGGATAATGCTCCCCCATGGCTGGTCAATACTTAATCTCTGCTGCCCATTACCGAGAATGAACGTCTTATGGAGTGTCTTATCCAACGTATATGTAACTGGTGTATTTTGTTCAGCCAGAGCTCTATTAATAGCCTCCAATCCAGATGCAAATGGAGTTATCCGATCAATCCACATTCTAGCTAGTTTTATGTTAAACTTATATCCAGATTCAATACTGTTTACAACCCACGGATCACTGTTAAGTTCTAATCTCAAACGAATATCAATTCCATCCAAAAGATATTCGCTCAAAGTTGTAATGTCCAATAGCAGTTTAAAGCAACAATTTACTCCCTCAGTTTTTAACTTTACAAATCTAGATTTAAGGTCTTCTGAGGCATTCTTAAAATAATCTACATCATATTTTTCAGGGAAAACATCATTATAGAAATACGTCAGTTCTTTAAATCTTTCAGCTTTACATTCAGAAAGCGTCGTCATTAGCTTTACATATGATAAATATGAAAATAGTGAATTAGTTTCCACCACTTGCTCATTTAAATAAACAGTTACAGCTTTAAACATTGTCTGGGACAAACCATTGACTATTGATGCATTTTTAATATCCGCTAAAGCCGTAATTCCGTCAGGTCCCGTTAATTCAACCATCAGTTCTAGCGTCAAGCTCGAAAGATCAATAAATTGACCCTTAACTCCCGGGATACGAAATTCAATATAAGAGTCTTTAAATTTATTGTTAATACTTGAATTCACAGGTAAAATATCCTGTGTCTGTCTTGAAAATATCGTACTTTCAACCATTCAATGAGGACTAACTTTAGGAAAGCCATCGCTTATAGCAGCTGTATAATTTTCTAAAGGAACTTGCAATGCTGCACTAGGAGCATTTACACTCATCATGTCTGCGTCTAGCATACAACTAGTACTGTTTTATGAAAACACGTCTTTATATCTATCCATTTTCTTTATATAGGCAGGTCTTTTCGTTTTTCTTTTCGTTATTCGGCCACCTGCTAACAATTTAGGACCTATACTTTTCAATGTTTCCATACCGCGTTTTCTAATTGAATCTTTCAAAGTACCCTGACCAGCATTTATATCCTGCAAAACATTCTGTCCCATTGTCAATGCAGCTGGCATGATAGTTTTTAATAGGAAAGGAGTTGCTCTACGAGCTAGACCAGTTAAGAAACTTAATATTCCACCTCCTCTTAAATGTCTTCTATCAAAAACAGTAATATCGCCCAGTGCTCCACCTCTCTTCCCTCGAGGAGCGATAAATCGCCCTACCTCGTCAACAGACAGCGGTACAAACCCGACCCTCATGTTTAAACAGGCCAGGAGAGAATGATAAACTCCCTCTACTCATGCCATTATATATCAACGGGTCTAATATGTAATACTGCAATCGTACATCCATCCTTTTCAAAATATACAGGCTCCCCATCTTGATCTGTTAATCTAATACTGATGCCATCAATATTAGTCGTATTTAAAGGTTTATATAATTTCCTGTGTGTTACATTACTTTGAAACGAAACAACATCCAAGATATTTACAATCTGATTACCAAACATGGTGGGCAGCACCTTATCACAATATACACACAAGAAATCTATACGGTCTCCTGGCCTAGGATGATAATAGCAAGTATCTTGTACAAATAACCTGTTATTAGGTAGCTTATTCATAATAAAAATATCATAGGCTTTACCTACTTCAGCTCCAATAACTTTACATATATTTCGACCGAAAGATAAAGAAATTCGAACAACTAATTTTCCATCCTTTGTAATAAATAATTTTAACAACTTCTCACTAAATGCTGCATTAAACTTAATTCGGTTAATACTCGAATCATATTTCATATAAACGTCCCCGTGATCTGGGAAATTATAATTAAGTACGGGTCCTATAAAACTCAGTGAACCTTTTGAAAATATAGTAGAAATTTCTCTATTTAAAATAGTCGTTAGCTCTATGCAATTATCACTGGCTAAAATATCCGACTTTAAAGTGAAAGATGTATTCACCGTACTCAAATCAGATAAATTTTTATTAGACACTAGAAGTTGAACTGAAATAAAACTTTCCGGGTCATTCCTCCTAACAGCGAAATAAGATGGAGGCAGGAATATATTCTTCAGGCACACCTCATAAGCTTTATTCGGGTCTAAAGGCAGCTGATTATGTAATCTATTTTCAAAAGCATTGGGAGCATTGTTTTTAAATACATCAGTATCAGAGTTACTCGCTGCATATATAACGTAACTATCCATCCTGTAGACTAATAGTAAATGATAAAAATAAACAGAAACTCACCTTAATATGATATCCAGGTAGACTCTCCTTCATCTCCAGCCTTGATCTTCCTCTTCAAACTTGGAGGAGAAAACACTTGATTTTTCGCATCTACATTTCTAAATAAATTCTTAGGTGTAGATGTCAAAGAGTAGAACAACTTTGCAATTGGCAGTTTATCTTCTGGGAATAACAATTTCGGAGTGCACATCCTGCCTATAACGTCATCAACAATATTGATCCCAGTAACTGGCGATGTAATGTTCCCTTCCTCATCCCACTTTACAAGTCCAGTTGTATTAAAATAATTTAACAAGGAGACAGCAAAATCATGATCCTTAAGCTTTAATCTTAAGTCTATCAAGTGTTGTATAACAGGATTTGTTCTCACTGTCATCGTAGGCTTCTCAACACTTACTGCCGTAGGCTTCTGTTGATCAATAGCTTTTCGTGGTACAAGATAGAATTCTTTCATTATTCCTTATTAAATAGCCTTGAAATGAAATTTATAGCTATGGGAAGTAAAATGCCCAATAAATTACCTCCTCTTTTACTTGTTAATATGTCTTTCTTGAGTGAAATAGCCTTCTTCTTACAGGCTAATGTATGGAGTAGAGCTCTATATTTAGAAAGTCTCTTTAAAATAGGCTTCCCAACTTCAATTTTATTTTTTAAGAAATTATTAAATATTTCTGATAAGCAAAGTATATGTTCCTTTTTAAGAGTCTTAATTAACTTTTTCCTAGAATTATAACCTAATCTAGCTAATAGTTCAATAAATCCACGATACTTGCTAACTAAGGGCTGCTTCTTCATAGTTTCTTCACGTCATCTGAATTCACCCACTGATCAAATGAACTGTCGTAACCGACGTATCTAACTTTATATAAAGTAGTATTACCAACTTTACGTTTACTTATAATTCTCTCAATTTCAAATGTATCTGACAAGTAGGTGGGAGTCAACTCCTCTCTATAAAATCCGCCTTCAATAAGTCTATTATTTAAGTCCTTTAGATAATATAAAGGCACGGGTTGTTTAGTATCAATTTGAGCAATTGTAAATATTTCCTTAGTGTTCTGTTGATGAAAACCTCTTTTGAACTTTGAAATACGATTAGATAAGGCAAGCCATACTGTATCTCCTACAGACAGATTATTACTGATGCGTGGCTTAGTCTGCTGCTCTCCTTTATACATGAGCTTAAATTGCCTAGTCACATCTTGAGGCGAAGATAAAGCATGTACATCAATAGGTATTTTCCCCTTTAATCCTCTATGTGGTGTTCTATTATACGTTTTAACCATATCAGGTAAAACATTTATATAGGTTAAGGTGTTATAAGCCGTTAAATATTTATATATCTTAGTTTTCAATGTTCTTATAAATCTCTCTGCAATACTGGCTTTAGTTTCCTGAGAAAATACACTGTACAGATCAATGTTTTTACTGTCTAACAATCGTTTCATATATTTATTATAGAATTCACCGCCCTTATCAGTGTTAAGCTTCCTTACACCTTTTGATGAAGGTAAATCCAGAACAGCTTTCATGGCTTCACTTACACTCTGACCTGATTTAGTGGATAGTGGAACTACATGTGCAAACCTTGAAAATATATCAACACAAACTAATAAATATTTAATATCATTGTTGTGCTTAGCTAACAATGTCATATCAGCCAAGTCACTGGTAAAGAAAGCTTTAGGTCTAGGTGCTAAGATACGTCTTCGTTTAAATTTACGTTTTTTAATAGATGTAAGGTATATGCATTAGATGTTTTTAAATAGTCTTTCACATCTTTTATAGTTATTTCAGGGATTGTTTTCTTTGCAGCCTTATACAATTTTAAAACGCCACCAAACCCACCTATGGACTTGGGGTTATTGTATATCTTATTAAGAGTTTGTGTAATGTTCACCATTGATACACTATTTCATATGGGGGTTCATTTACAATATTTCCCCTAAATATTATGGATTCAGGTGTTTTAACGCCCAAGTCAACAAGTAAATACCCATACTGTCGAGAAATCACTTTCTTATATATATCTAAAAATTTCTTGGCATCTTGTTTTCTGATTATTTGTCTGCCTAATGTTTCTATCTGGGACAAGTCTCTTGATTTAAGCAGAATAAAATGAGAAGCATTTAAACTTATAGATCTAGAAAATTTCCCACTGAAAAATATATTTTGGGTTATAAAAATAACAGAGATGTTCTCATGCCGTCCCTTAGTAAATATATCACTTACTATTTTAGAGTTTGTAGATTCAACATACAAGTCATCATAAACAACTAATATATGAGATGTGTCCTCTGGATCACGATCATCTAAAGGGTTTACAATTTCAGAGTAAAAAGATATCTTATGTTTAAAGAGTGGATTAGTTCTCAACTCTTTATACCCGCTTCCACAGATAATTATTTTTGCAAAGTTCTGCTGATATTTCTCTATCATTTTAGCACATAAATAGCTCTTCCCACCATTTGAAAATCCAGCAATAATAATTCTTGACGGTTCACTAAATATATTCAACTGGGATTCAGTAATAACTTTTTTCTGCCCTTCCATGTTGCTAGGATTCAATAGACTAACTACAAATATATAATGAAAGGAGTATTTAAACGAAATCTACATTCGAGTTTTATTTAAACATAACCAATAAAATCATAGTCATAACATAACCAATACAGTAATAAAATCATAGAATATACAATATCATAGCCAATAAAATCATAGTCATAACATATCCAATACAGTAATAAAATCATAGAATATCAAATATCATAGCCAATAAAATCTTAGTCATAACATATCCAATACAGTAATAAATAAATCAGTCTTAAAATAGCAATTTGAACATATCAAATACAGTAATAAAATCATAGAATATACATTATCATAGACATTAAATCATAGTCATAACATATCCAATACAGTAACAAATCATATCCAATACAGTAACAAATCTTAGTAATTTTCATATCAAATACAGTAACAAATCATAGCCAATACAATATCATAGACATTTGAATATAGTTATAGATAATACATAGACAATACAGTAACAGACTTAGTTGTTGTTAGGGAATAATTGCTGAGCGACTCTATCCCGCTTTTCCCAAAGATTAAAAATGGGGAACAATTGACGTCTTGGTTGGGGATTATCTACAATTACTGGATCCCCTACCTGCACCTCTTCCTCTACCTGAACCTCTTCCTCTACCTGTACCTCTTCCTCTACCTGTACCTGTACCTCACGCTCTGGAATGTCTGGGTGACCGTAAGCTAATGACTCTGTGGGACTAATGAGGTACCTCTTGTCATCAAAAGCTGACAGACCGCGCTTAGTTGTTTTACACGTGCATATCTGTCCATTAACATTACGAATAGATCGGGATACAAAATTAAAAGTTGTATTTGTCTCTAATGTGTTCTGAAAAGATGCATGTGTTATTTTCTTTTGTTGGTGATAAGGAATCCCTTTACATTTACATAAATGTTCATTATCAAGGGTTAGGAGAGAATAAGTTTTAGGCTTGAGTGCAATTAATTCAGTTATAATTTTCTGCTTTACTTCTGACTTGAGGAGTCCTAGTTCACCCTTGCGAGTAGCAGAATACATGGGATGATCTTTGTCGAAATTACTGAAATCCATATAATCTACTAGAGGAGCTTTTGTCATTTCTTGGAAAGCATCTTGACAGGTCAGAGTAAATATGAATGAGTCTGTATCCGTATAAATTAGTCTAGCTCTCTCCCCATAATGGGCTTTAACTACATTATACCAGAACTCGTATAAACGCCTCTTGGCTATCTGTAAGATCTGATATCCCATGTAAGAAGGAGTGGTAACTTTAAGGATGTCTTTCATTACTGTACAGAGAACCCTATCTTGACCTAAAGAGACAGCTCGTTTATACAAAGGGTTTCTTGCATGAGTTAAGAATGAATGTTTTGTCGTTACTAGATGGTGAGTATTAGCATATCTAGATATATTTGTCATTGATTTCCCATACAGACTGTTACTTATGAGTTTAAAGGCTTTTTCTTTAACTTTACAGGTGGTATTGGCTCGTTCTCGAATGTTGGTTGAAATAAAATCTTTTAAATAGGGAGCCTGTTTAAATTCATAGATTGTTTTTACTCGTTCAACTTCTAGTCCAAGTTTTAATAGCAATTGCAGGAAATCAAGGCTTACTAAGTAGTCGTTTTGGGGCAAGTGGGATGCAATTAACTTAGTATTTTTAGGTGGGAGCTTACGTTTTTCATCATTAAGGGTTTTCTTACTGTACTCTGACAAAAACTCCTCCGTTATATTAGTATGAGACAGTACAAGGGGCAGATCATCAGTATACCTGGCTACCTCGGGAGATACATGTTTTGTATCGCATAAAATCCAATAACCTTTGTCTTGATCACAGGGGATATGCTGTAACCCTTGCCCTAATAAGGTATCCCGCTCAAGGTCAGTTAATTGTCTAATCCCTCCCTGGGGAAGTACCTCAGCCATGCACGCTGCATATAAGCTGTTAAAGTGGAGGTACAAAATGTGAGTATCGTCATCAGAGCTAGGGATAGATGTAGTGTGCTCGTTAACAGCCTGTGTAAATTGTCTAATAGAAGATGTGAACCCTCCTCTAAGATTCCTTCTCAGCAAATCATATATATTCTGATCATACACATAGTCAAGTACAACTTTTGATTTAAATAAGAACGCGTCCCAAGCATAACTAGGAAGTGATACATAGAAAACAATATCTAGTTCATAAATTTCTTTCAGTGATGTTCGCCAAAGTGTAAATATATCAACTAGCATTCCCATGTCAACTTTTAAATATAACATGAGGTAATCCTTGATGTTTGTACAGTTCCCTAAATTAAATACTTTAAGAGCATTGTTATAATCTTCTTCAGACAGTGGAGAGTCATGTAAAACATTGTAAAACTTATCTCGCGAAGGGAGATGAGGTTCGTCTAACACGTCCATGGAAGAAATATAATCATAACATAGGCTTTGTTTACCTTTAATTAACAGAGCTTTAGCTTCATCGGATACACCATTTAGTATGTGTTCAGTGTACTTGGTAGCTTTCTTACCGGCAACGTGCTCGCTTGCTAAGGTTCCTAATGACCCATTAAGGAGAGCTAGGCTATCTAGGAATTTAAGTTTACCTATGATGACTTGCATAAATTTCAATCCTTCCTTGGTTAGAATTTCTACATCGCGGCGAGGATTTTTGGACAGTTCTTTAAGTATAATTCCAAGATCATAGGCAGCATTATGGGAAAATGTGGTCAAGTATCTACGAGCATTTTTACATTGTAAATTGCAACGAGCACAATAAGCACCTAAGTAATTATTTTCCTGAATAGCATGATTATGATGTCTATGTTTATTTTTCTTATTCTTGAAAGTTTGATGACACAATTGACATGTATTTTGGCTTTGAAACATTCTTTCCTGTTCTCTAGACAAGTTCTTAGGGAAGTTGGGGAGCTGAGCATGGATAGCTTTCCATGAGGCTTCTAGCTTTGTAATAAAATGATTGACAGCGTCTGGGCCTACGTATGAATACGTATCTACGACATTGAATTCCCTGTCTAAAATCATGTAAGCATAAGCAATTGCTTTATGCTTACATTCCACCATGCCTCTAGGATTTTGACGGTCTAATAGACATTCAAAATCGTAATAGGCGGTGTGAGTTGGGCTATAGGTCCTACCGTAATTTTTAAAACTGATTTTATCATTTTGACTATAGAACGAAAATACTTGGGATACAGTGCATGACTCTTCGTGAGCCTGAATTTCATCTAAGGGAGCATGCAAAAGGCAAATTTTACAGAATTTATGAGTGTTAGGAATCCTTCCAGAATGGTGGTTAATATTCTTTACAAATTTATCAAAGTCCTTGATCAGACAGAGATGCTTGCCTTCTAATAACAACAAAGGGACTTTATCGGCATACTTTTCCTGGCTTTTCCTAGCTAAACTAAGATAGTATCTGTTACTTTCATGAGTTATTGTATAAATATAAATAGAAATTTTGTTAAGCTTCTCTATTTTCTTAAGGTTATCAAATGATACGGGGAATCTGATTTCATCTGCCCATACTACGAATCTTCTACACCATTGAAGGTTTTTGTAATGTCGTCTAACGTTATGCATAGTCCTGCCCAATGCTAAGTTTTTATACGCTGCAATGCACTGTAACAAACACTCATCTCCTTCACTTTCAGGATTAAATACTGATTCTTTACCCCTTAATTTCGCAGGATATGGTACGTAAGATCCAAGGTGCATAGGGTGGCGAATATATGAAAAATTAATGGCAAAGCCTGACATGGAATGAATTCCTACACTTGAGGATTGGACATTTTTTAGGCATTCGTCAATTTTAGCAGACGTTTCGTCAACCCATGAATTTACAAGAACTTCCACCTCTTCCTGTGTAACAGTCTGAGTTTCTCCTCTAATTGAAAATACTTCATCTAATATTTCATATTGATCGTCGGCATGATTAAGTTTTTGCAAAATTAGGCTTACATCAGGGTAAATGTGAAATGAGGGAGGGAATTCTTCCTGTATTTGTCTGAACTGATTGTCTATATATTCTATAAAAAATTCCCTATACCTATTTATATATAAGCTGGGGTCGGCGTCTAAATGACCGGGAATGGAGAACGAATGTCTCGAGAATGAACCTTCGAAATGGTTAATGACTTCTAACACTCGCGGAACAACGTTATCTAAGTTAAGTACCTCTAGGGAATCTGGAGCGTTGACTTCTTCATCTGATATGTCGTGAACAGGGGGTTGATTGTCTTCTTCTTCTTCATCTGAGGATGCCTGCTGGTTGCCGTCTGGTGCATCTTCTTCTAGCTCCTGGGACAGCTGGGGTTGACTGCGTACAGGCGTGCTCCACTCAGAGGGTTGGGTTGAATCCAGGGGAGATTCTGTAATATAATATTAGCAATGAATAAACATTAAGAGGAAAACAATTTTGAAAACAATAAGAGGATTTGAAAACCTTAATAGGAAAATATCGTGTAAATAAGAGGAATTATTAAAAAGGGAAAGCAAAAAGTCTAAATAAGAGGAAAAACTGAATTACAGATAAATAATAATATTACTTACGAGCTGGGATGTTGATTCCACCAAGTATGAGATTCTCTTGATCACGAATAGGAACTCCTGTAATGGAAACATTTTTCTGTATGAGTACTTATTACTTGTTTATACACTTGTTAAAATATACAATTATTAACTTTTAAAATTACGAAAATTATTGTGAAAACGTACGGTTATTTATGATGCGACGGCGTTTGGGTGGAGGTTCAATGACGTTTCTGGCTTCGGTGGGAGGTTCCCGGTTAACGGAGAAACGACAGTATGGGCAGGAAGTAGAACCATGAACTGAAATGAAAATAATATATATAAATTGACTGTCTGTATGTATGTATGTATGTGTGTTTCGGATATATATTTTCTTTGAAAGTTTATTGAATGTGCGAGAAAAAGCGGTACTTACGATTTGCACAATAGAGTTGTCCACAGCTGGTACAGGTTACGTCAAAATGTCCAGGCGGTGTAGGCCCGTTGCATCCTATACAGTACAGTCTGCATTCTTGAAGAGCGTTGATGGACATTTCACCTAGGCATGTTAAACATCGTGTTTGACACACATGCCCGATTTCGTTGTTGTTGAGAGGAGACAGGCACAGAGGACACACTGACACTGACATGATGATATGACTAGACTGGGGGAACCTTGTGAACAGGATGAAGATTGAATGCTGACTGAAAGTGTAGGCCTCTGAGACTTTGGCGATCTGAGGGGGCCCCTGAATGAGCGTAATAACGATAGTGTGACCCTGAGTGAGCGTTTGGCTGTTTTATTAATAGCGAGAATGATTGGCGAATACTGGGAATAAACTCGTTTATTATAAATTGTGTAAACTATGAATTAGATGACTAAATAAATTATAAATAAATAAATAAGTTTTATTAACGCCTAATGTATATATATAAATTATTACGGTGGAGAACGCTGACAATGACTGGTAGATGTCCGGGGCAGGTAATCAGGTGATGATTGCCTCGGGCAGATAGCCTGGGGCAGGTAGCTGGGGCCAGCTTAGATAGTCTCTGAGACAGTTTCAGTATTAAAGGTTACATTGAGATGCTTCGGTTGATTTGTATAAAACTGACTGGTTAATGAAAAATGAATAAAATATTAGTATGTCAGAAAATAGGAAGAGGGAATAATATGAAGAGGAGAGAGAGAGAGGAGGGACGGTCCAGATATTATGGAGAAGAAGGAGAGAGGGAGAGAGAGGAGGGACGGTCCAGATATTATGGAGAAGATAAGATATGATAAGAGGAGACTGGCTGGCCGGGCGTAAGGTAAATAAAGGTGACGCGAGAGATTGCGAGGTAAGGGGGGGAGGGAGGGGGTGTGAGGTACGAACCCCTGAAAACCCTGACTTATACAGATAACTTTCTAAATTTATATGAATAACTAAGGCTTACATAGACGATTTTTGTAAGTTGAAAACATGTAAAATATGTCCGTAGAGTTCTCATGGAAACCCTAAAGCGCTAAATACGTTATTTGAATTTCTCCTATAAGCCCTTAACAAACTTCTAAGTCTCGGAAATTATTTCCATCATAAGAAATCCTTACTTCTAAAATCTGTGACTGACAAAATTTACCTGAAAACCCTTACTCCCAGACACGAATTTCCAGAAAAACAAAAAAGGTACCTGTGAGTCGCACAACTCACAGGGGTCCTCTCCCCCCCAAAAAAAAAAGTTACCTGTGCGTTGCCATCCCTACAGGGGTCCTCTCCCCCCCCCCAAAAAAAGTTACCTGTGCGTTGCCATCCCTACTACTAGCCACCTGTGGCCAGCTGTCCCAGGTACGGGCGGGGGTCCCGTCTCAAGGGGTGAGAGGTGCCCCGCTCGCTGACCTTCCACGTCTCCGTGTGATGAATGGGGGGGGGGTATGGTTTAGTATAAGGGGGGGGAGCCTGTGTAACATGTGTGCAGATGTGTATATTGAGGTGCAAGTAAAGGTGTATGTTAAAGTGTATGTATTGGGAGCGTAGAGTTGTACAGGTGCATCTACATCCCCCACCAAGATAACGTTAATAAAACCAGACTAAAACCAGTGCACTAACACACAAGTGACAAACAAACAGGGAAAAAGGAGGAATCCCCTCCTCCATTTTAAACCTAGACCCAAATATCACAGAAACAAGGTTATCGCGAATAACCGAACTCAATTACGGGCTCACCATAGCCTGTGCTACATGGACACTTCGTTCTGAGTAGCTAAATCTGAAACAACAACAAATTCCCTTATTATTTACGGGTTATTCATGCCCGTGCCACCTCTTGGGTGGCTTAATCTTTATCAATCAATCCCTTATTATGATGGTCTCAGAACTATGCTGGGATCACCTATATGGACGCGTCGAGAGAATCTAAGAATGGAAACCAACTTACCAGCCTTAGAAAACATGATCAAACAAAGGATAGCCACCATAATGGCAAAACTTGTTGGCACCATCGCCAGACTGTCAATCAAAGACAGCATACAGAGATCGCTTCAGAGAAACCTACAATAAAGAACAAGCACATGGACGGATAATCAGGCCAAGATTCTAGAGAAAGTGGACTTGAAATGGACCATTAAATACAAAGGAGCAGACAGACCATATCAACACTTTCGGCAGCCTCCTCCATGGGAATAATCGAGTCTAAATATCATCATTGAAGGATTACCAGTTACAAAATCAGCATGTGACTCGTAGAGGCTCAAAGCAGCAATAGAACGACAAATGGAAACCATCTCAAGACCTACAACGACTCACATCTTCACAGACGGATCAGTTGATCAAGAAAAAGGTTCTGCTGGGGCAGCAGTTTACACTACCAACCATGAAGCTTACTGGAGCATGAATAGTGGGTGCTCAACATTGCAAACAGAATTATATGCCCTGAAGGAAGCCATAAACTATACAATTGAGAATAAGTTACATGATGTCATCATTCATGCCGACTCTAAATCTTCGCTCCAGGCATTGTTATCCAGTCAGCACAGAGATAATATACAACTCTTCACAGAAATCCAACATATAGGAAAAGAAACCCATAATCTAGAGCTGTCAATCACCCTAAATTGGATACCAAGTCAAATTGGCACAGATGGTAATGAAAAGGCAGACTCACTAGCAAAAACTGCCACTGCTCTACCTGTTGTACAGGTTCAAATACCTCCAAGTTTTTCGACAGATTAAGGAGCAAATCAAGAAGAAAATACTCCCAACTATCAAAAGTCGCCACAGAGCCAAAGTAGCGCAAGGAAGATCCACTGCGATATGGTACGAACAAGCCACAAGGTACTACTCTTTCAAGCCTGACAAAAAGATATCCAGAGACATTGCAGTAGCCATACACAGACTCAGACTTGGGTACAAGTGCTGCTGGGAGGTAATGAACCCAATAGTTAAAGAGTGTCATATCTGTGGAACAGAAGCAGAGGCGCCACTATTGCACTACTTACTGGAATGTGAATCTACTGAAGGCCTGACCATCAAACTCAACATAAATCTAACGACAGCAGCTGCATTAGATGCACATTCCACCGCGACTACAATGATTAAAAAAGTCGTTGAGGAATGGGACTCACTAGTGAGCATTCTGCATCTACATCCGCCACCAAGATAATGTTATTAAAACAAGATTAAAACCAGTGTACTAAAAACAGAAGCGAGAAAGAAACAGGGAAAAATAAGGAATTCCCACCTCCATTTAACACGTTGACCCAAATATCACAGTAACAAGGTCATCGCGAATAACCGAACTCAATTACGGGCTCACCATAGCCTGTGCTACATGGACACTTCGTTCTGAGTAGCTAAATCTGAAACAACAAACAAGAACAAGTGTCAACACAAGACAGAACACGAAACAATGGGAATATATTGGATAAGGTTATATTTAGGAAAGACATTGGGTAAATACTGGTTCGGTAACAGGGTTGTTGATTTGTGGAACCAATTACCGGATAACTTGGTGAAGGTGTGGTCCCTTAATTGTTTCAAATGTGGGTTCGACATGTATATGAGTGGGATTGGCTGGTTATAGATAGGAGCTGCCTCGTATGGGCAAATATGCCTTCCGCAGTTATCTTTATTCTTATGTTCTTAAGTAACATGTGAGTCATAAACACTCACCCACCACGTTACTGTAAGTAACATGTGAGTCATAAACACTCACCCACCACGTTACTGTAAGTAACATGTGAGTCATAAACACTCACCCACCACGTTACTGTAAGTAACATGTGAGTCATAAACACTCACCCACCACGTTACTGTAAGTAACATGTGAGTCATAAACACTCACCCACCACGTTACTGTAAGTAACATGTGAGTCATAAACACTCACCCACCACGTTACTGTAAGTAACATGTGAGTCATAAACACTCACCCACCACGTTACTGTAAGTAACATGTGAGTCATAAACACTCACCCACCACGTTACTGTAAGTAACATGTGAGTCATAAACACTCACCCACCACGTTACTGTAAGTAACATGTGAGTCATAAACACTCACCCACCACGTTACTGTAAGTAACATGTGAGTCATAAACACTCACCCACCACGTTACTGTAAGTAACATGTGAGTCATAAACACTCACCCACCACGTTACTGTAAGTAACATGTGAGTCATAAACACTCACCCACCACGTTACTGTAAGTAACATGTGAGTCATAAACACTCACCCACCACGTTACTGTAAGTAACATGTGAGTCATAAACACTCACCCACCACGTTACTGTAAGTAACATGTGAGTCATAAACACTCATCCACCACGTTACTGTAAGTAACATGTGAGTCATAAACACTCACCCACCACGTTACTGTAAGTAACATGTGAGTCATAAACACTCACCCACCACGTTACTGTAAACAACATGTGAGTCATAAACACTCACCCACTACCACACTGTAAACAACATGTGAGTCATAAACACTCACCCACCACGTTACTGTAAACAACATGTGAGTCATAAACACTCACCCACCACGTTACTGTAAACAACATGTGAGTCATAAACACTCACCCACCACGTTACTGTAAACAACATGTGAGTCATAAACACTCACCCACTACCACACTGTAAACAACATGTGAGTCATAAACACTCACCCACTACCACACTGTAAACAACATGTGAGTCATAAACACTCACCCACTACCACACTGTAAACAACATGTGAGTCATAAACACTCACCCACCACGTTACTGTAAACAACATGTGAGTCATAAACACTCACCCACTACCACACTGTAAACAACATGTGAGTCATAAACACTCACCCACCACGTTACTGTAAACAACATGTGAGTCATAAACACTCACCCACTACCACACTGTAAACAACATGTGAGTCATAAACACTCACCCACCACGTTACTGTAAACAACATGTGAGTCATAAACACTCACCCACCACGTTACTGTAAACCACATGTGAGTCATAAACACTCACCCACCACGTTACTGTAAACAACATGTGAGTCATAAACACTCACCCACCACGTTACTGTAAACAACATGTGAGTCATAAACACTCACCCACTACGTTACTGTAAACAACATGTGAGTCATAAACACTCACCCACCACGTTACTGTAAACAACATGTGAGTCATAAACACTCACCCACCACGTTACTGTAAACAACATGTGAGTCATAAACACTCACCCACCACGTTACTGTAAACAACATGTGAGTCATAAACACTCACCCACCACGTTACTGTAAACAACATGTGAGTCATAAACACTCACCCACCACGTTACTGTAAACAACATGTGAGTCATAAACACTCACCCACCACGTTACTGTAAACAACATGTGAGTCATAAACACTCACCCACCACGTTACTGTAAACAACATGTGAGTCATAAACACTCACCCACTACGTTACTGTAAACAACATGTGAGTCATAAACACTCACCCACCACGTTACTGTAAGTAACATGTGAGTCATAAACACTCACCCACCACGTTACTGTAAACAACATGTGAGTCATAAACACTCACCCACCACGTTACTGTAAACAACATGTGAGTCATAAACACTCACCCACCACGTTACTGTAAGTAACATGTGAGTCATAAACACTCACCCACCACGTTACTGTAAGTAACATGTGAGTCATAAACACTCACCCACCACGTTACTGTAAACAACATGTGAGTCATAAACACTCACCCACCACGTTACTGTAAACAACATGTGAGTCATAAACACTCACCCACCACGTTACTGTAAGTAACATGTGAGTCATAAACACTCACCCACCACGTTACTGTAAACAACATGTGAGTCATAAACACTCACCCACCACGTTACTGTAAACAACATGTGAGTCATAAACACTCACCCACCACGTTACTGTAAGTAACATGTGAGTCATAAACACTCACCCACCACGTTACTGTAAGTAACATGTGAGTCATAAACACTCACCCACCACGTTACTGTAAACAACATGTGAGTCATAAACACTCACCCACCACGTTACTGTAAACAACATGTGAGTCATAAACACTCACCCACCACGTTACTGTAAACAACATGTGAGTCATAAACACTCACCCACTACGTTACTGTAAACAACATGAGAGTCATAAACACTCACCCACCACGTTACTGTAAGTAACATGTGAGTCATAAACACTCACCCACCACGTTACTGTAAACAACATGTGAGTCATAAACACTCACCCACCACGTTACTGTAAACAACATGTGAGTCATAAACACTCACCCACCACGTTACTGTAAACAACATGTGAGTCATAAACACTCACCCACCACGTTACTGTAAGTAACATGTGAGTCATAAACACTCACCCACCACGTTACTGTAAACAACATGTGAGTCATAAACACTCACCCACCACGTTACTGTAAACAACATGTGAGTCATAAACACTCACCCACCACGTTACTGTAAACAACATGTGAGTCATAAACACTCACCCACCACGTTACTGTAAGTAACATGTGAGTCATAAATGCTCACCCACCACGTTACTGTAAACAACATGTGAGTCATAAACACTCACCCACCACGTTACTGTAAACAACATGTGAGTCATAAACACTCACCCACCACGTTACTGTAAGTAACATGTGAGTCATAAACACTCACCCACCACGTTACTGTAAGTAACATGTGAGTCATAAACACTCACCCACCACGTTACTGTAAACAACATGTGAGTCATAAACACTCACCCACCACGTTACTGTAAACAACATGTGAGTCATAAACACTCACCCACCACGTTACTGTAAACAACATGTGAGTCATAAACACTCACCCACTACGTTACTGTAAACAACATGTGAGTCATAAACACTCACCCACCACGTTACTGTAAGTAACATGTGAGTCATAAACACTCACCCACCACGTTACTGTAAACAACATGTGAGTCATAAACACTCACCCACCACGTTACTGTAAACAACATGTGAGTCATAAACACTCACCCACCACGTTACTGTAAGTAACATGTGAGTCATAAATACTCACCCACCACGTTACTGTAAGTAACATGTGAGTCATAAACACTCACCCACCACGTTACTGTTAACAACATGTGAGTCATAAACACTCACCCACCACGTTACTGTAAGCAACATGTGAGTCATAAACACTCACCCACCACGTTACTGTAAGTAACATGTGAGTCATAAACACTCACCCACCACGTTACTGTAAGTAACATGTGAGTCATAAACACTCACCCACCACGTTACTGTAAGCAACATGTGAGTCATAAACACTCACGCACCACGTTACTGTAAGCAACATGTGAGTCATAAACACTCACCCACCACGTTACTGTAAGTAACATGTGAGTCATAATCACTCACCCACCACGTTACTGTAAGTAACATGTGAGTCATAAACACTCACCCACCACGTTACTGTAAACAACATGTGAGTCATAAACACTCACCCACCACGTTACTGTAAGCAACATGTGAGTCATAAACACTCACCCACCACGTTACTGTAAGTAACATGTGAGTCATAAACACTCACCCACCACGTTACTGTAAGTAACATGTGAGTCATAAACACTCACCCACCACGTTACTGTAAGCAACATGTGAGTCATAAACACTCACCCACCACGTTACTGTAAGCAACATGTGAGTCATAAACACTCACCCACCACGTTACTGTAAGCAACATGTGAGTCATAAACACTCACCCACCACGTTACTGTAAGCAACATGTGAGTCATAAACACTCACCCACCACGTTACTGTAAGCAACATGTGAGTCATAAACACTCACCCACCACGTTACTGTAAGTAACATGTGAGTCATAAACACTCACCCACCACGTTACTGTAAGCAACATGTGAGTCATAAACACTCACCCACAACGTTACTGTAAGCAACATGTGAGTCATAAACACTCACCCACCACGTTACTGTAAGCAACATGTGAGTCATAAACACTCACCCACCACGTTACTGTAAGCAACATGTGAGTCATAAACACTCACCCACCACGTTACTGTAAGTAACATGTGAGTCATAAACACTCACCCACCACGTTACTGTAAGTAACATGTGAGTCATAAACACTCACCTACCACCACACTGTAAACAACATGTGAGTCATAAACACTCACCCACTACCACACTGTAAACAACAAGTGGCATTTGTAGAGACTGAAGGATGTAGCTACGGACTTGAGCTTCCCATTAACTCTTCGACTCATCACTGAAAAAGAGGAAGTTGCCAAAGGAATGGAAGACAGCCAATGTAGTGCCAATGAGCCACAATGAAAGGACACCGGAGCCACTAAACTACACAGTAGCTTCATTATCGACCATTCTCAGTTAGAAGGTGATCTAAACATCTAAACATAATCTAATAAAAACAACTAAATGATCTAAACATAGGTGAGACGAAGAGAAGACACCAGGAATAGTATAGGCAAGAAAGCTATTTCTTGATTCTGTTAACACAACAAGGTGAAGACTGCTAGGATGGTACACGCGCACATGGACAGATAATTTACATCAAAGTTGTGAGAAACGTTTAGGTGACCAAAAGACTATTATCTAGGCAACGCAGCGTCCCAGACTTACTAATGTTCCAGTCACATCCATATCGCTATTCTATATATGGCACGATTCCATTTCAATGTTTCCGAATGCATTGTTAAATTTAATTTTCATAAATTTCGATTTATTTTCATCTTAATTTCATTATTTTGAGTGACATTGCTTTGCAATTGACCTGTATTGTTTACCATACCGTTCATTTCATGAGTATACTTTATTTTCATATTTTTTTAATTTCATTTTTCAACTGTTCTTATTTTACAGTGGAAATGATCTGTGCCGATTGATCTGCGTGTAAATTGAAATACTTCGTTAGTATTTTTGTTTTGTTTTTGTTTTGTAAACAAGAAAATGAACAACGCGCTTATTTCACAGCTGCAAATGTGCAACAAATAGCCATGAATCCACCAGCTACAACGTTAACTGCTTCCTTCATGTTATGTCAAAAAGACGCATTTGCGAAAACTCTGCTGTATTCGAAGTGCCTACGTTTTACACATGGAATGCGAGTAGAAAATCATTAGAACGACATGAACGAGGAGAGCGAGTTGACAAACAACCTGGCAAATTCAAACAAACTATGATAGGCAGAGTGTACACCGTGCATCCCAAACAAGAGTAATGCTTTTCTCTTTGCATGCTGTTGGTAAATGTGCTCGTTCCAACTTTTTCCAGCAATTGAGATTTGTCAACGGCGTTATACATGCATCTTTCCGTAGTGCATGTCAAGCTCTGAATTATTTTTGAACGACCGACACTGGGATGTATGTATGCATTAATGATTCTTCCAACACGTCACATCCAAATCAAATTCATGCAATGTTTGCAATCATATTGACCGCCTGCTCTCCTTCATCTCCAACAGAGTATGGGAGAAAAACAAATCGCACATGGCTGAAGATATTGCTCGTCGAATACGCAAGGAAAATTCAAATATGAACATGGATTTCACAGCAGAACTCTACAGCGAATCATTGATAATGATTGAAGATTTGTGCTTAGAAATTGCAAACAAAGTTCTCAATCAATTGGGAATGCCATCATCGAATCGGTCTGCTGCTGCTTCGTTCGATGAAGAATTGCGTCGTGAACAAAATTACAGCACGGGTGATCTGTTGTCGTATGTGCAAGAAAATATTCCTAAGCTAACGCTTGAAAAAAAAATCATTTATGATCAAATGATTCAAACTGTCAATAACGGGCTTGGAGAAATCTTCTTCTTAGATGCGCCAGGAGAAACTGGTAAAATCTTCCTAATTAGATTGATTCTGGCAACAATTCGATACAAAATAGCATAGCTCTTGCGGCGTCTGGAATAGCTGCGACATTACTACCAGGTGGAAGAACTGCTCATTCAGCTTTCAAATTGCCATTGAACATGCAATTCATTGAAACACCCAAGTGCAACATTTCCAAAGCATCCGGCATGGGAAAAGTATTGCAGAAATGCAAACTTATTGTTTGGGATGAATACACAATGTGCACTTTCCAAATGGAAACATCAGACCATTTGGGAACACATTAATATTGCTTGCAAGAGATTTCAGGCCAACATTACCTGTAATTCCTCGATCGACACCAGCAGACGAAATAAATGCTTGCTTGAAATACGCTACTTTGTGGCGCCACGTAAAGACATTTAAATTAACTACAAATATGCGTTTCCAGCTGCAAAAGGATCCATCAGTTGAGATATTCTTACATATATTGCTGGAAATTGAGAACGGAAACGTACCGGTTGATCTAACCTCAGGACGAATTTCATTGCCTCATAACTTCTGCTCTTTAGTGCCGTCAAGAGAAGAATTTGTTGAAAAAGTATTTTCCAATATTCAAACCAATTATAAGAATTACAATTGGCTGAGCCGTTCTTGCGGCCAGGAACAAAGACGTCTAAGAACTTAACAATATTATTCAGTCTAACATACAAAGCGAGGACGTCACATACAATCCGTCGACACTGTTGGGGGGAAGCAGATGAACCAGTTAATTATTCATCAGAATTCCTTTAATTCTCTCGCTCTGCCAGGGATACCACCGCCGCGCCACTGCCAGGGATATCACCGCCGCGCCACTGCCAGGGATACCACAGCCGCGCCACTGCCAGGGATATCACCGCCGCGCCACTGCCAGGGATACCACAGCCGCGCCACTGCCAGGGATATCACCGCCGCGCCACTGCCAGGGATACCACAGCCGCGCCACTGCCAGGGATATCACCGCCGCGCCACTGCCAGGGATATCACCGCCGCGTCACTGCCAGGGATACCACAGCCGCGCCACTGCCAGGGATATCACCGCCGCGCCACTGCCAGGGATACCACAGCCGCGCCACTGCCAGGGATATCACCGCCGCGCCACTGCCAGGGATACCACCGCCGCGCCACTGCCAGGGATACCACCGCCGCGCCACTGCCAGGGATACCACCGCCGCGCGCACTGGAACTGAAAATCGTCATGCCAATTATCATGTTAAATATCAACCAGCAAAAGATTAGCAACAGCATGCGGCTTGCAGTAAAAAGATTATTCAGCAACGTCATAGAAGCAACAATCTTGACATGATGTTTCAAAGGTGAAGTGGTCCTCATTTTTTTCATTCCTATCATTCTAACGGATTTGCCATTTCAATTTAAGAGATTGCAATTCCCAATTCGATTGGTGTTTGCAATCACCATTAACAAAGCTCAGGGCCAATCGTTAGAATTGTGAGGTTTAGATCTAGACACGGATTGCTTCTCGCATGGACAATTAAATGTTGTGTGTTCTAGAATCGGCAAACCAGACAATTTCTATATCTTCACAGACAATAGAACAAAAAATATTGTATACTATTATAGACTGTGGGTTGGTTGGTGTTGTCGTCGTTGATCCTTCTCTACGGACAACCCAACCCACAACTCGGTAGAGTGCTTACACTTCACTAGGAGATCACACTAGGCGCTTCTGGCTCTTGGAGAGGGGCTCCACGTCACATGTTTAGGGGATGCGGCTCCAACACTCAGCCTCGTTGTCACGTGCACACACCCACTCGAGCCGCTGTGACTCCCCACTCTCTCCTTAGGTGATATGATCTCCTCAATCCCCTTTTGACTTATTAGTATTACCTTTTACCCTGTCCGCGGCAGTGGTTCTTGGTTCTTTCTCTCTCTCTCTCTCCTTCTTTACTACCTCCTGGGAAGCCTCACTAGGACAAGGGCAAACACCAGCAAATTGGAATACATTTACTGGACAAAGCACATACACAATACATACACATATAATAATAATGAATCCTATACTCTATATTATCACAATCAGGTTGCTCTCCAACACAACCAGAACTCTACCATCAGCTTATCAAGTGGTATCCTATCTCCTGGTTCACCACCTGATACTATCAACCTCCTCAAGTTGATCAAGTCTACATACACTGTTGCACCATCAGCAAGAGAATATATATATATATCTATAAATGTGTACAAAGAAAATCAGCTTTTGAATGCAATAACATATATCAGTATAAATGTTCATTGGTGCACAACAATGATCAATCGATCACTGTCAGTCCTGGAACGCATACATCTGTAGGTAATCCAGCCTACGACTGTAACTCTAAACTTCAGTATAAAAAACTCCTTGACATAAGAATGCCAACAGTCACTCACCTCTCACTGCGTCTTGCACACTAATGACAATCAAACACTATCAACTCCCTATAAGTAATCCACCAGAACTTCCCTTCCACCTCTGGAAGTTCACTACCCTAATATCTTTAGGTTCTTCCGGGCTTCACTACCAGGATCCTCTGCAGCTCCTCCAGGCTGCTATCATGAAGTTTCCTTGAGTAACTACGGTGCTTCACCCTTCTGCTAGGTTCCTCCACAGCTCTCTTGGCTGCTACACCACCTCTACAGAAGCACATGACACTCCTCTTCACTGCTTCTCCTCACAGCTCGAGGTCCTCTGCTTCACTACCTTGGAGTCTCATCAATTACTTCATCTAGGCTGGCTTCGAAGTTCTCAGCAACTTCTTCCCCAAAGACAAACCTGTAACCCATCGACACTCCAATAAAATGTTTCCCCTTTAACACATAAACAAAAATAATCACACAATATGTTTGTCTCCAACCTCTATCTGTCCTCTACATACAGTGAGAGTGGACTCCCCCGTTTTGGGCGGGTCCATACTCCACCTCGCCTGGCGGCGGTCCTCACTCGCTGGGAGGGTCTTCCTCCGTCAGGAGCCGGGCTCCCTCAGTCGTCTGTCAGAGCTCAGAGGGGACGGACGTCGCTCCGTGTTCCTCCCTCTTCACTCTCCTATTTCAGGCTTTCTGCCTTATTAAAACATGTCTAACTTATAAATAAACATCGCTACTGTCGCTGGGCACATGACCAACTACAAGCAATCACTATGAACTGGCGTATATCGTGCTTACCACAGATTAACTGGTCGAGGGCGCTTTCCCTCTGACGGCGTCTGGTCAGGGCGCTCCACACAGCCCATGAAAATGCCTCTGAGCAGCTTATTGAACTCTGCTCGTCGACCAGGACTTGAGACCACAACGTTCCCAGCTCGGTTCCACAGCTGGCACGTCTACACACTTCTCTTCTCTTCGAGATATATCACTAGGGGTTCCCTTCTGGCGGGAGCTCACGGAGCGCGGCTTTCCCCTGCGATGTCTGGCACTCAAGTGAGGTCAAAGCCCCTCCAGAAGCGAGCCTCACGCCTCCAGTAAAATGTCCACATCTCCTAGCCAGTCATTTATCTGTTTTCTTCCTCATCGCCCATAATCTTAAACTGCTCATTGAATCCACCATACTATTTTTCATATGGATTATCACCTCAATATATGCTAGACCTAATCAGGTCAGGCTTGATGAATAACTCTCAAGGAGGGAGACTCGTTTCTCCTGTAGGCTGAGATCATAACAATACCCACAAGCATTTTGAAATTAAACATATTAGAAACGTGCGCTTTCTCTTGTCTTTCTTTTCCATTTAACCAGACTGAGCCACATCAACACTTGGCAGGTGCAGCTAGTTGTAAAATAAAATTTTCAACATCTCAATGATACACCTGAGTTTCAGGCTTTCTTCCGTGCCCCTTGTTCCATTATTATTCATTGTAAACCTCTCCTCTGTTTCCATCTTGTCTGTCCCTCTAATCATTTCATACGTCTTTATCATATCCTCCCTTTCCCTCCTCTTTTCTAAAGTCGTCAGGTTTAGTTTCTTCAGTCTGTGATTATGCCTCTGGGACGAGTCTCGTTACAAACTTCTGCACCTTTCGAGCTTAGTTATGTTTATTTTTAAGATGGGGGCTCAATGATGGAGTGGCATACTCTAAGACTGGCCTCACACAGGCGGTATACAATGATCTAAAAGCCTCTCTATTTAAGTGACTGAAGGATGTTCTGATTTTTGCCAGAGTATGATTTTGATGAGTATGATGTATGATTTTGTATGCGGCTGACATTATTCTATTCATATGAGTTTCTGGAGTTAGGTTTGGTGTTATGTCCACTCCCTGGTTTTTATCTCTAGACGTTATAGGAAGGTAGTTTTCCTTCATTGTGTATTGACCTTTCGGTCTGCTGGCTCTTGTCCCCATGTTCATCACCTTGCACTTGTTATTGTTGAACTCTAGCAGTCATTGCTCGGACCATCTCTGCAACCTGTTCAAGTCATCCAGGAGAATCTTACAGTCCTCATCTGTCACAACCCTCCTCATTAGTTTTGTAACCGATCCTTGAGGCACCCCGCTTGTTACTCTATGGCTCAAGGGCTAAGAATGACTATATAAACATAAGAATATTGGCAGAAATATACTATGAAAATGATATTGCCTCCAAAGAAAAGAACGAACCGAAACCAAGTGACCAGGTTACAAAAAGTGGAGGCCAGTAAACAGAAAATGATAAAGAAATTTGTGAGGAGCTCAATGCCAGCTTCCACGGAGTGTTCACTATTGAGCCTGAACAGTTCCCAGAGCCAGATGAGGATACAGCCCCTGATGAGATACTACTAAATATTGAGGTAACAGCTGAGGAAGTAAGAATACAGCTAGCATCACTGGATGTAACTAAAGCTACTGGGCCAGATAGAATATCATCATGGATGTTAAAAGAAGCAGCACAGGCCCTCAGCACACCTCTTGCACTAATCTACAGTGAGTCACTTACACAAGGGGTAATTGCCAAACTGCTGGAAGAAGGCAAATGTGGTGCCATTATGCTAGAAAGAACATAGAGAAGAGGCACTCAACTACAGACCAGTGGCACTCACAAGCATCCCTTGCAAAGTACTTGAAAGAATAAGATTATTCTTATATTATTAGATTATTAAAAGTAGTTGTACACCTAGAAAGAATTTGGTTTGTAAGTAAACAACAACACGGCTTTAGAGAAGGGAAATCATGCCTAACGAATGTCAAGGAATTTTAGGATAAGGTAACGAAAATAACGCAAGACAGAGACGGATGAGCAGATTGCATATTTCTAGACTGCCTAAATACCTCTGATAGAGTACCACACAGAAGGCTATTATACACACTTGAGAGGCAGGCGGGAGTAGACGGAAACACACTATCATTAGTAAGGAGTTACTTGACAGACAGGTGTCAGAGAGTGACAGTGAGGGGCGAGGAGTCGGGCTGGCGTAGAGTAACAAGCGGGGTGCCTCAAGGATCGGTGCTGGGACCCATACTATTCCTCATTTATGTAAATGACTTGACTGCAGAAGTTGTGATTTATGTCAATGTTTGCAGATGATGCAAAACTAATGAGGAGGATTGAGACAAATGAGGATTGTAAGTGTCTCCAGAATGACTTGAACAGGTTGCAGAGATGGTCCGAGAAATGGCTGCTAGAGTTCAACAATAACAAGTGACAGTGAGCGATGTTTGAGAGAGAGTACAAAGAGATCTAGATGCGCTCAGGCGGTTGTCGGACAGATGGTCACTTTCCCTATAACTTTACTAAACACAGGTGAGACGGAGAGAAGGCACCAGAAATAGAATTGGCAAGATAGCTATTTCTTGATTCTGTTAACACAACAGGGTGAAGACTGCTAGGATGGTACACGCGCACATAGACAGATAATTTACATCAAAGTTGTGAGAAACGTTTAGGTGACCAAAAGATTATTATCTAGGCAACACAGTGTCCCAGACTTACTAATGTTCCACTGTCACATCCATATTGATCTGAACTCTAATTTTCTCTACAGATTGTTTAATTATTAGGTATATTTTTCCAAAATAATTCTCACATCTTAAAAATAAAAGATACAGGTAAAAAACATTTATTATGTGAACAGTAAAAGAAGCTACATTAGCTCTATGGGTGGAACTCCGGACCGAGAGGCCGTGGAGGACGCTCCCACAGCTGGGCTACGAGGCCGCGGAGGACGCTCCCACAGCTGGACTACGAGGCCGCGGAGGACGCTCCCACAGCTGGGCTACGAGGCCGCGGAGGACGCTCCCACAGCTGGGCTACGAGGCCGCGGAGGACGCTCCCACAGCTGGGCTACGAGGCCGCGGAGGACGCTCCCACAGCTGGACTACGAGGCCGCGGAGGACGCTCCCACAGCTGGGCTACGAGGCCGCGGAGGACGCTCCCACAGCTGGGCTACGAGGCCGCGGAGGACGCTCCCACAGCTGGGCTACGAGGCCGCGGAGGACGCTCCCACAGCTGGGCTACGAGGCCGCGGAGGACGCTCCCACAGCTGGGCTACGAGGCCGCGGAGGACGCTCCCACAGCTGGGCTACGAGGCCGCGGAGGACGCTCCCACAGCTGGGCTACGAGGCCGCGGAGGACGCTCCCACAGCTGGGCTACGAGGCCGCGGAGGACGCTCCCACAGCTGGGCTACGAGGCCGCGGAGGACGCTCCCACAGCTGGGCTACGAGGCCGCGGAGGACGCTCCCACAGCTGGGCTACGAGGCCGTGGAGGACGCTCCCACAGCTGGACTACGAGGCCGCGGAGGACGCTCCCACAGCTGGGCTACGAGGCCGCGGAGGACGCTCCCACAGCTGGGCTACGAGGCCGTGGAGGACGCTCCCACAGCTGGGCTACGAGGCCGCGGAGGACGCTCCCACAGCTGGGCTACGAGGCCGCGGAGGACGCTCCCACAGCTGGGCTACGAGGCCGCGGAGGACGCTCCCACAGCTGGGCTACGAGGCCGCGGAGGACGCTCCCACAGCTGGGCTACGAGGCCGTGGAGGACGCTCCCACAGCTGGGCTACGAGGCCGCGGAGGACGCTCCCACAGCTGGGCTACGAGGCCGCGGAGGACGCTCCCACAGCTGGGCTACGAGGCCGCGGAGGACGCTCCCACAGCTGGACTACGACGGCTTCTGATTACTCTTCCATAAACACAGATCTTATCTTGCATAAACACCAAGAATCTAATAAGCAAAATGAAATCTAGTGTGTTGGTTGTTTTGTGTGGGTTAGTGAGTTAACAACTTAATAAATAATTAAACTTTATATGAATAATATTTGTTGAATTCTTACTGTTCTACGACATTGGAAAGTGTTTAAATAAGTGAAAGTAACGTAAATGATGTATATTTATATGTATGATCCAGGCTTAATTAGTACACACACACACACACACACACACACACACACACACACACACACACACACACACACACACACACACACACACACACACACACACACACACACACACACCTCGACTGGTAAGGTGTGTTACCTCGACTGGTAACAAAGAGTTACGGTAAGGGGCGAGAAGTCGGACTGGCGAACAGTAACAAGTGGAGTACCACAAGGATCGGTGCTGGGACCAATTCTATTTCTTGTATATGTTAACGACAAGTTTACAGGCGTAGAGTCCTACATGTCGATGTTTGCGGATGATGCAAAGTTGATGAGAAGAGTTGTGACAGATGAGGATTGCAGGATCCTCCAAGAGGACCTGAACAGATTGCAGAGATGGTCAGAGAAATGGCTACTAGAATTCAACACGAGCAAATGTAAAGTTATGGAAATGGGACTAGGAGATAGGAGACCAAAGGGACAGTACACAATGAAGGGGAACAGCCTACCTGTAACGACGCGTGAAAGAGACCTGGGGGTGGACGTAACACCTAATCTATCTCCTGAGGCACATATTAATAGGATAACGACAGCAGCGTACTCTACACTGGCAAAAGTTAGAACATCATTCAGAAACCTAAGTAAGGAGGCATTTAGGGCGCTTTACACTGCCTACGTAAGGCCAGTCTTAGAGTATGCCGCCTCATCATGGAGTCCCCATCTGAAGAAGCATATAATGAAACTGGAAAAGGTTCAGAGGTTTGCAACGAGACTCGTCCCAGAGCTACGAGGGATGGGGTATGAAGAGCGCCTGAGGGAACTGTGCCTTACGACACTAGAAAGAAGAAGGGAGAGGGGGGACATGATAGGAACGTATAAGATACTCAGAGGAATTGACAGAGTGGACATAGACGAAATGTTCACTCGGAATAGTAACAGAACGAGAGGACATGGATGGAAGCTTGAAACTCAGATGAGTCACAGAGATGTTAGGAAGTTTTCTTTTAGCGTGAGAGTAGTGGGGAAATGGAATGCACTTCAGGAACAGGTTGTGGAAGCAAATACTATTCATAATTTTAAAACCAGGTATGATAGGGAAATGGGACAGGAGTCATTGCTGTAAACAACCGATGCTCGAAAGGCGGGATCCAAGAGTCAATGCTCGATCCTGCAAGCACATATAGGTGAGTATAGGTGAGTACACACACACACACACACACACACACACACACACACACACACACACACACACACACAGCTTCTGTTGCTAGCAGGAATGGATCTGGACTACTAATTATGGGAGACTTCAACCATGGGAAGATAGATTGGAAGAACAGAGACCCGCATGGAGGACCAGAAACATGGAGAGCTAAGCTGCTGGACGTGGCAACAAGAAACTTTCTAAGCCAGCACACCAAAGAACCAACAAGAATGAGAGGAGAAGATGAACCAGCAATGTTTGATTTGATATTTACCCTAAATGAATGGGATATAAGGGAAGTTAAGATGGAAGCGCCCTTGGGAATGAGTGACCACAGTGTATTGAACTTTGAGTACCTGGTAGAACTAGGACTTATCTCCCCCCAAAAGGAACTAGGAATCAAAAGGCTGGCATACCGAAAGGGGAATTATGAACAGATGAGAAGTTTCCTAAGTGAAATACCTTGGGACACAGACCTCAGAGACAAGTCTACAGGGTATGATGGACTATGTTACCCAAAAGTGTCAGGAGGCAGTAAACAGGTTCATCCCGGCCCAAAGGGAAAAATCCGAGAAGCAACAGAAGAATCCATGGTATAATAGGGCATGTATGGAAGCGAAGAAACTGAACAAAAAGGCGTGGAGGAACTTCCGGAATAACAGAACACCAGAAAGCAGAGAGAGATACCAGAGAACCAGGAATGAGTACGTCAGGGTGAGAAGAGAAGCAGAGAAAAATTTTGAAAATGATATAGCAAACAAAGCCAAGGCCGAACCAAAGCTACTCCACAGTCACATCAGAAGGAAAACAACAGTGAAAGAACAGGTATTGAAACTTAGAACAGGCGAGGACAGGTATACAGAGAATGACAGAGAGGTGTGTGAGGAACTCAACAAGAGGTTCCAGGAGGTCTTCACAATAGAACAGGGTGAGGTCACTGTGCTAGGAGAAAGGGAGGTAAACCAGGCGGCCTTGGAGGAGTTCGAAATTACGAGAGAGGAGGTCAAGAGACACCTGCTGGATCTGGATGTTAGAAAGGCTGTTGGTCCAGATGGGATCTCACCATGGGTACTGAAAGAGTGTGCAGAGGCACTTTGCTTGCCACTCTCCATAGTGTATAGTAAGTCACTAGAGACGGGAGACCTACCAGAAATATCGAAGACAGCGAATGTGGTCCCAATATACAAAAAGGGCGACAGACAAGAGGCACTGAACTACAGGCCAGTGTCCTTGACTTGTATACCATGCAAGGTGATGGAGAAGATCGTGAGAAAAAACCTGGTAACACATCTGGAGAGAAGGGACTTCGTGACAAATCGCCAACATGGATTCAGGGAGGGTAAATCTTGCCTTACAGGCTTGATAGAATTCTACGATCAGGTGACACAGATTAAGCAAGAAAGAGAGGGCTGGGCGGACTGCATTTTCTTGGATTGTCGGAAAGCCTTTGACACAGTACCGCATAAGAGGCTGGTACATAAGCTGGAGAGACAGGCAGGTGTAGCTGGTAAGGTGCTCCAGTGGATAAGGGAGTATCTAAGCAATAGGAAGCAGAGAGTTACGGTGAGGGGTGAGACCTCCGATTGGCGTGAAGTCACCAGTGGAGTCCCACAGGGCTCTGTACTCGGTCCTATCTTGTTTCTGATATATGTAAATGATCTCCCGGAGGGTATCGATTCATTTCTCTCAATGTTTGCGGACGATGCTAAAATTATGAGAAGGATTAAAACAGAAGAGGACTGTTTGAGGCTTCAAGAAGACCTAGACAAGCTGAAGGAATGGTCGAACAAATGGTTGTTAGAGTTTAACCCAACCAAATGTTATGTAATGAAGATAGGTGTAGGGAGCAGGAGGCCAGATACAAGGTATCATCTGGGAGAGGAAATTCTTCAGGAGTCAGAGAAGGAAAAAGACTTGGGGGTTGATATCACGCCAGACCTGTCTCCTGCAGCACATATCAAGTGGATAACATCAGCGGCATATGCCAGGCTGGCCAACATACGAACGGCATTCAGAAACTTGTGTAAAGAATCATTCAGAACTTTGTATACCACATATGTCAGGCCAATCCTGGAGTATGCAGCCCCAGCATGGAGTCCATATCTAGTCAAGGATAAGACTAAACTGGAAAAGGTTCAAAGGTTTGCCACCAGACTAGTACCCGAGCTGAGGGGTATGAGCTACGAGGAGAGACTACGGGAATTAAACCTCACTTCGCTGGAAGACAGAAGAGTTAGGGGGGACATGATCACCACATTCAAGATTCTGAAGGGGATTGATAGGGTAGATAAAGACAGTCTATTTAACACATGGGGAACACGCACAAGGGGACACAGGTGGAAACTGAGTGCCCAAATGAGCCACAGAGATATTAGAAAGAACTTTTTTAGTGTCAGAGTGGTTGACAAATGGAATGCATTAGGGGGTGATGTGGTGGAGGCTGACTCCATACACAGTTTCAAGTGTAGATATGACAGAGCCCGATAGGCTCAGGAATCTGTACACCTGTTGATTGACGGTTGAGAGGCGGGACCAAAGAGCCAGAGCTCAACCCCCGCAAACACAACTAGGTGAGTACACACACACACACACACACACACACACACACACACACACACACACACACACAAATACAAACATTCACATAATCATACAAGTGCTGATTTGATGTGAAGTTCCATAGAGATTTACAAATTAAATTAGATTTTCACTAAAAATTAACGACTCAGATGAAGTTGTAAAACACATTTTATCCAGCTATACTATAACATTCGGACCATAAGCACTCATCCACTGCCTTACTGTAACCAACATGAGAATCATGAACAACTCACTTACGTTACACTATGGAACATACGACTCATAAGCTCTCATCCATCACCATACTCTAAGCAATATATGAGTCATGAACACTCACCCACCACAATTCTGTTACCAACAAATGGTATTTGTTGACACTGATATATGTTGGTGGGGACTTGAGCCTCCCATTAACTCTTCCACTCATCACTGGAAAAGAGGAAGTTGCCAAAGGAATGGAAGACAGCCAATGTAGTGCCAATGTGTCATAATGAAAGGACACAGGAGCCACTAAACTACACAGTAGCTTCATTATCGACCATTCTCAGTTAGGTGCTAGAGAAGCTTGCAAGTGTCTCTTGAAACACTGAAGAAATGAAGATTTCTCTCAAAACAGAATATTCAGATGTTCGCTGACCATTTAGGTCGGCTCTTCGCACCACCCAATGGTCGGAACGAAATGAAATTTAATAAACACCATGCCTATTACAGTGACCCCAAACTGCATACTTTGAAACGCACTGCCAGACGAGTTGGGCTTGCATATAGGGAAACCCATATGCCAGGATTGCTTAAGCTCTTTTCGAAAGCCCAAGCCAAGGCGAGGGAGCCCATGACAGAGCTCAGGTAAGATAACTGGTATTTTTTTTTTAACAGTCTCAACTCTCACACCCACCTCAGCTAGGCTTGGCAGGACATTAAGAGAATTAAAGGGGATAAGATCGGCTAAGTAGCACACCCTCACCCTCTACACAGAGCAAACGAGTTAGTCGATGCTTGGGCAACCACCTTTAGCTTCAATAATCTTCCCCCAGACATACAGTTCAGATTAAATGCTGGTTACGGAGATCGAGAAAGGCTCGTTGACTTCATGCTCCACAAGGAAGATGAATGCAACGTGCCATTTACTGAGTTTTAGTTACTTTTGGCCCTAAACAAAAATAAAGCCACATCCCCCGGTGAAGATGGTATCACTTATGACATATTGCGTCTGCTCCCTTTAGTACCAGGGAATCCCCTGCTTGAGCTGTATAATATGAGCTATGTTACTGGGGAGCTTCCTATCTCTTGGACCAACAGTATAATCATTCCAATTCCCAAGCCAAATCAACAGAATGCTTTCCGACCAATTTCCCTTACTAGCTGCATTTGCAAAACATTCGAGAGAATGGTCCTAAACCGTCTCCTCCATAGAATGAGAACCATGCTATCCCCCCAGATATATGGCGTCATGCATGGAAGGAGTGTGCATCATTGCATCACCACCTTTCTTACCCTGCACACTGAAAAGTCATATACCACCTTCCTAGATCTTAAGTCTGCCTTTGATATTGCAAATAGACATGTTATCTTGAGTGAGCTTGCAAGAATTACAGGTAATTACAGTCTTGTAAAGCCACTAGCACGCGCAGCGTTTCGGGCAGGTCCTTAATCTAAGAAAATTTTAAGGAGGTAAAAACTTGCAAAATTTATAGACAAAAAAATGATAACAGATTACATGAAATGAAAAAAAAAAAAAAAAAAAAAGATGAGAGAAAATTGTAGGTACAGTATATTAAAGCACATAGGTAGCTAAGATTGATTGCAATGACAGCTTAAAATGGTAGTTGACAACAAATTGGTAGGCACAATACAGCAGAAACAATATAAGATTGATTGCAATGACAGCTTGAATGGTTGAAGAATGAATATTGGTGGTCGGCTTCTTTGTTGGATCAGGGGTTACTTATCCAACAGGAAGTCATCTGTATTTTTCCAGGGACATAGGAGTGTAACAAGAGACTTTGAACTAGGTACCCCGCAGGGTGGTGTCCTCAGTCCTATCTTATTTAATATCCTAATAAACACGCTGTTAAACTCTATACCGAGCAAACCCAACGTCCACAACATAAGCTATGCTGATGATATAATAATACACACCACTGGGTATGCTGATGATATAATGATACACACCACCTTGAGGTTACCTTGAGGTGCTTCCGGGGCTTAGCGTCCCCGCGGCCCGGTCGTCGACCAGGCCTCCTGGTTGCCGGTATGCTACCACTGGGTATGCTAAAACGCAGAACGCTCTTAACTCTGTATTAGACTCATGTCAGGACCTAGGTTTATTTATCTCAGCAGAGAAAACAAAGATACACAATCGGCGCCCACCCAGGCAGGGAGGAGCTGTTCGCAAGATGCAACTGTCTGATGGCTCCCAGCTTGACTATGTAAACAGATTCAAATACCTTGGCCTTGAGGTGCCACTGTATAGTCCTGTTGTATTCAGACTCTGTCGTCAGTTTAAAGAGAGGCTCCAAGCTCTCAAGGCTGTTGCAGGTTATCACTCAGGCTATGGTGCCAATGTCAGCATTGTCAAAATGATGTACCTTGCATACATCAGATCTTTAGTGGATTATGCTGCACCTCTGATTGTTTTGATGCCTGAAAGAAAGCTTGGAGGGCTTGAAAAATTGCAGAACGAAACCTTGAGGATAATCCTTGGGTGCCCTCGTACCACAAAGATACTTAATATGAAAAAGGAACTTAATATTCTGAGCGTAGTTGATCGTGTTACTGAAATTAACTGTCAAATTGGTATAAAAATGCTTAGGCTAACTCATCCTAATCCTTGCACAGAAGCCCTCCAGAATTTCTTTATTGAAGATCAGCATTGTTCCAAATGGATAACAAAAACTGGAACTCAACTCAGAATGTATCAGGTTCATGATTTGTACCAAGAGAAACAACAACGGCACTTTCCTGCACCGTGGGAGGTTACACCCTTTCCAGTTTTACCCAGCAAACAATTTTAGGTTGCCACAACATATCTGGAAAGTATTTGAAAGTATTGGAAACGATTGTTTTATCGTATCAGATACGATATTGTGTGTGGACTTAAATAGGTTTCCAAAACTTATAACCAAGACATATGTATCTAACACTAATTTGAGATGTTGTGGCAACTTTACACTCCTAACATGAGTCATTCATAATCCATTCATGCACCAATATGAATCTCTTATGCAAGGTTTGAGCCAATAATCTGAACCCTTTTCACATCTTTGTGTTTAAAGTTAAATTTCTTGAAATTAAATTATATTTTATATTATATTATTTTTATTATATTTTATATTATATTATTATTATTATATTTTATATTATATTATTATTTTCAATTTAAATATTAAAACCAATTGAAGGGTAAAAAAATCTAATAATTTATATTTCTTTTATTATTTACTAACAATTATAATTATTTACTAACGGAGAGAGGGGAGGCTGTACGGCGGAGAGTGGCGGCTGTGGCGGACAGTGGCGGCGGTGGCGGCAGGCGGACAGTGGCGGCGGGCGGACAGTGGCGGCGGCGGGCAGACAGTGGCGGCGGTGGCGGATTGTGGCGGCGGGCGGACAGTGGCGGCGGTGGCGGATAGTGGCGGCGGCGGACAGTGGCGGCGGTGGCGGATAGTGGCGGCTGTGGCGGATAGTGGCGGCGGGCGGACCGTGGCGGCTTTGGCGGCGGTGGTGGACAGTGGTGGCGGCGGTGGTGGACAGTGGCGGCGGGCGGACAGTGGCGGCGGCGGGCGGACAGTGGCGGCGGCGGGCGGACAGTGGCGGCGGCGGGCGGACAGTGGCGGCGGCGGGCGGACAGTGGTGGCGGCGGGCGGACAGTGGTGGCGGCGGGCGGACAGTGGAGGCGGCGGGCGGACAGTGGTGGCGGCGGGCGGACAGTGGTGGTGGCGGGCGGACAGTGGTGGCGGCAGGCGGACAGTGGTGGCGGTGGCAGACAGTGGTGGCGGTGGCAGACAGTGGTGGCGGTGGCGGACAGTGGTGGCGGTGGCTGATAGTGGAAGCGGGCCGACAGTGGCGGTGGGCGAACAGTGGCGGCGGTGGCGGATAGTGGCGGCGGGCGGACAGTGGCGTCGGGCGGACAGTGGCGGCGGTGGCGGATAGTGGCGGCGGGCGGACAGTGGCGGCGGGCGGACAGTGGCGGCGGTGGCGGATAGTGGCGGCGGGCGGACAGTGGCGGTGGGCGGAGAGTGGCGGCGGGCGGACAGTGGTGGCTGTGGCGGATAGTGGCAGCGGGCGGACCGTGGCGGCTTTGGCGGCGGTGGTGGACAGTGGCGGCGGGCGGACAGTGGCGGCGGCGGGCGGACAGTGGTGGCGGCGGGCGGACAGTGGCGGCGGCGGGCGAACAGTGGCGGCGGCGGGCGGACAGTGGTGGCGGCGGGCGGACAGTGGAGGCGGCGGGCGGACAGTGGAGGCGGCGGGCGGACAGTGGAGGCGGCGGGCGGACAGTGGTGGCGGCGGGCGGACAGTGGTGGCGGCGGGCGGACAGTGGTGGCGGCGGGCGGACAGTGGTGGCGGTGGCAGACAGTGGTGGCGGTGGCGGACAGTGGCGGACAGTGGCGGACAGTGGCGGACAGTGGCGGCGGTGGCGGACAGTGACGGCGGTGGCGGACAGTGGCGGCGGTGGCGGACAGTGGCGGCGGTGGCGGACACTGGCGGTGGCGGGTGGCGGCGTCTGTGATGAGTGGTGGCGGCTGGTGGTGGTGGGTGGTGGTGGCGGCGGCGGCTGGTGGTGGTGGGTGGTGGTGGTGGGTGGTGGCGGCGGCGGGTGGCGGTGGTGGGTGGCTGGTGGCGGGTGGCGGCTGGTGGTGGGTGGTGGCGGCGGGTGGTGAGTGGCGGTGGTGGGTGGCGGTGGCTGGTGGCGGGTGGTGGCGGGTGGCGGCTGGTGGTGGGTGGTGGCGGGTGGTGGCGGGTGGCGGCTGGTGGTGGGTGGTGGTGGCGGGTGGTGAGTGGCGGTGGCTGGTGGCGGGTGGCGGCTGGTGGCGGGTGGTGGCGGGTGGCGGCTGGTGGTGGGTGGTGGCGGCTGGCGGTGGGTGGTGGCGGGTGGCGGCTGGTGGTGGGTGGTGGCGGGTGGCGGCTGGTGGTGGGTGGTGGCGGCGGCGGCGGTGATGGGTGGTGGCGGCGGCGGTGGTGGTGGGTGGTGGTGGCGGCGGCGGTGATGGGTGGTGGCGGCGGCGGTGGTGGTGGGTGGTGGTGGCGGCGGCGGTGATGGGTGGTGGCGGCGGTGGTGGTGGGTGGTGGTGGCGGCGGCGACTGGTGGTGGTGGGTGGTGGTGGTGGGTGGTGGCGGCGGTGGGTGGCGGTGGTGGGTGGTGGGTGGCTGGTGGCGGGTGGCGGCTGGTGGTGGGTGGTGGCGGCGGGTGGTGAGTGGCGGTGGTGGGTGGCGGTGGCTGGTGGCGGGTGGTGGCGGGTGGCGGCTGGTGGTGGGTGGTGGTGGCGGGTGGTGAGTGGCGGTGGTGGGTGGCGGTGGCTGGTGGCGGGTGGCGGCTGGTGGCGGGTGGTGGCGGGTGGCGGCTGGTGGCGGGTGGTGGCGGGTGGCGGCTGGTGGTGGGTGGTGGCGGGTGGCGGCTGGTGGTGGGTGGCGGGTGGCGGCGGGTGGTGGGTGGCGGCGGGTGGTGAGTGGCGGTGGTGGGTGGCGGTGGCTGGTGGCGGGTGGCGGCTGGTGGTGGGTGGTGGCGGGTGGCGGCTGGTGGTGGGGGGCGGGTGGCGGCGGGTGGTGGGTGGTGGCGGCGGGTGGTGAGTGGCGGTGGTGGGTGGCGGTGGCTGGTGGCGGGTGGCGGCTGGTGGTGGGTGGTGGCGGGTGGCGGCTGGTTGTGGGTGGTGGCGGCTGGTGGTGGGTGGTGGCGGGTGGCGGCTGGTGGTGGGTGGTGGCGGGTGGCGGCTGGTGGTGGGTGGTGGCGGCTGGTGGTGGGTGGCGGCTGGTGGTGGGTGGCGGGTGGCGGCGGGTGGCGGCTGGTGGTGGGTGGCGGGTGGCGGCGGGTGGCGGCTGGTGGTGGGTGGCGGGTGGCGGCGAGTGGCGGCTGGTGGTGGGTGGTGGCGGGTGGCGGCTGGTGGCGGGTGGCGGCGGGTGGTGGGTGGCGGGTGGCGGCGGGTGGCGGGTGGCGGCTGGTGGTGGGTGGCGGCGGGTGGCGGCTGGTGGTGGGTGGCGGCTGGTGGTGGGTGGTGGCGGGTGGCGGCTGGTGGTGGGTGGCGGCTGGTGGTGGGTGGTGGCGGGTGGCGGCTGGTGGCGGCTGGTGGTGGGTGGTGGTGGGTGGCGGGTGGCGGCTGGTGGTGGGCGGCGGGTGGCGGCGGCCAGCTGGGACACACCCTTCACCACTGAAGGTCTGAGCACAACTAACCATATGTCTCTCTCACCCACCAGCCCAGTGTTGCCAGCTCGCGCTCTCAAAATGTTTCCTTCAAAGATTGTATATTATCTTTGAACAACAAGTTTGATTATCAAGGAAATAATGCATATATTATTGTCACATTAATACTGTGCAATATCTTATTTCATTCCTGCTAAATAATTATAATTTGAAACAGGACAAAAAATCCAACATATATATAAAAACCAACATTAGAGATCACGAGGCCTAGGCCTCGCCTGTGACCACACATCCTGCCTCCCTGGCCTGCTACCCTCTCACACCTCACACTCTTAACTCTCTCATAATCACTCTCACTCTCTTACTCTGTCACTCTTACTCTCTGTCACTCTTACTCTCTGTCACTCTTACTCTGTCACTCTTACTCTGTCACTCTTACTCTGTCACTCTTACTCTCTGTCACTCTTACTCTCTGTCACTCTTACTCTCTGTCACTCTTACTCTCTGTCACTCTTACTCTCTGTCACTCTTACTCTCTGTCACTCTTACTCTGTCACTCTTACTCTGTCACTCTTACTCTCTGTCACTCTTACTCTCTGTCACTCTTACTCTCTGTCACTCTTACTCTCTGTCACTCTTACTCTCTGTCACTCTTACTCTGTCACTCTTACTCTGTCACTCTTACACTCTGTCACTCTTACTCTCTGTCACTCTTACTCTCTGTCACTCTTACTCTGTCACTCTTACTCTCTGTCACTCTTACTCTGTCACTCTTACTCTCTGTCACTCTTACTCTCTGTCACTCTTACTCTCTGTCACTCTTACTCTCTGTCACTCTTACTCTCTGTCACTCTTACTCTGTCACTCTTACTCTCTGTCACTCTTACTCTCTGTCACTCTTACTCTCTGTCACTCTTACTCTCTGTCACTCTTACTCTGTCACTCTTACTCTGTCACTCTTACTCTCTGTCACTCTTACTCTCTGTCACTCTTACTCTCTGTCACTCTTACTCTCTGTCACTCTTACTCTCTGTCACTCTTACTCTGTCACTCTAACTCTCTGTCACTCTTACTCTCTGTCACTCTTACTCTCTGTCACTCTTACTCTCTGTCACTCTTACTCTCTGCCACTCTTACTCTGTCACTCTTACTCTCTGTCACTCTTACTCTCTGTCACTCTTACTCTCTGTCACTCTTACTCTCTGTCACTCTTACTCTCTGTCACTCTTACTCTGTCACTCTTACTCTCTGTCACTCTTACTCTCTGTCACTCTTACTCTCTGTCACTCTTACTCTCTGTCACTCTTACT
This sequence comes from Procambarus clarkii, assembly GCF_040958095.1. Lineage (NCBI taxonomy): Eukaryota > Metazoa > Arthropoda > Malacostraca > Decapoda > Cambaridae > Procambarus > Procambarus clarkii. The sequence continues at coordinate 5,597,504 of NC_091187.1, read as the reverse complement.
CTGTCACTCTTACTCTGTCACTCTTACTCTCTGTCACTCTTACTCTCTGTCACTCTTACTCTCTGTCACTCTTACTCTCTGTCACTCTTACTCTCTGTCACTCTTACTCTGTCACTCTTACTCTCTGTCACTCTTACTCTCTGTCACTCTTACTCTCTGTCACTCTTATTCTCTGTCACTCTTACTCTCTGTCACTCTTACACTGTCATTCTTACTCACTCTCAGTCACCCTTACCCATTCATACTCACTCTCTCTTACTCTCATACTCTTACTCTCAATTACTCTTACTCTCAATTACTCTTACTCTCAATCACTCTTACTCCCAATCACTCCTACTCCCAATCACTCCTACTCTCAATCACTCCTACTCTCATTCTTACTCTTACTCCTACTCCCAATCACTCTTACTCTCAATCACTCTTATTCTCATTCTTACTCTTACTCTCACTCTTACTCTTACTCCCAATCACTCTTACTCCCAATCACTCTTACTCTCAATCACTCTTACTCTCAATCACTCTTACTCTCATTCTTACTCTTACTCACTCTTACTCTCAATCACTCTTATTCTCATTCTTACTCCTACTCCCAATCACTCTTACTCTCAATCACTCTTACTCCCAATCACTCTTACTCTCAATCACTCTTACTCTCAATCACTCTTACTCTCAATCACTCTTACTCTCATTCTTACTCTTACTCACTCTTACTCTCAATCACTCTTATTCTCATTCTTACTCCTACTCCCAATCACTCTTACTCCCAATCACTCTTACTCTCAATCACTCTTACTCCCAATCACTCTTACTCTCAATCACTCTTACTCTCAATCACTTTTACTCTCAATCACTCTTACTCTCAATCACTCTTACTCTCACTAACTCTCAATCACTTTTACTCTCACTCTAACTCTCAATCACTCTTACGCACTATTACTCACTCTTTCTCTCAGTCATCCTTACTCACTCTCATACTCACTCTTACTCTGTCACTCTTACTCTCTGTCACTCTTACTCTCTGTCACTCTTACTCTCTGTCACTCTTACTCTCTATCACTCTTACTCTGTCATTCTTACTCTGTCACTCTTACTCACTCTCAGTCACCCTTACCCATTCATACTCACTCTCTCACTCTTACTCTCATACTCTTACTCTCAATTACTCTTACTCTCAATCACTCTTACTCCCAATCACTCCTACTCCCAATCACTCCTACTCTCAATCACTCCTACTCTCATTCTTACTCTTACTCTTACTCCCAATCACTCCTACTCTCAATCACTCTTATTCTCATTCTTACTCTTACTCTCACTCTTACTCCCAATCACTCTTACTCTCAATCACTCTTACTCTCAATCACTCTTACTCTCAATCACTCATACTCTCAATCACTCTTACTCTCATTCTTACTCTTACTCACTCTTATTCTCAATCACTCTTATTCTCATTCTTACTCCTACTCTCACTCTAACTCCTACTCCCAATCACTCTTACTCCCAATCACTCTTACTCCCAATCACTCTTACTCTCAATCACTCTTACTCTCACTAACTCTCAATCACTCTTACTCTAACTCTCAATCACTCTTACTCTCATGCTCACCCTTACTCTCAATCACTTTACTCTCACTCTTACTCATTCTGTCACCCTTACTCTCACTCTTACTCACTCTCAGTCACTCTTACTTATACTCACTCTTACTCACACTTACACACTCTCTGGCACTCTCACTCACCTTCAGTTACTCTTACTCACTCTTACCCACTCTCGCTCACTCTTACTCACTCTAGTTAATAAGAACACGCCAATATAAGACAACAAAACGTTTTCAGATTCTTTCTCACCACTTTCCAGCAACTTTTATAATTTATATAAATTATCTTAGGGAATAATACATAAATTATATATTTAAACATGATATTAGTGTTTAGTGGAATGCATAAGGAGTCAAATTGTGTTGAAAAGAGCGATTTTTAGAAAATTTGGAAAACTACTTTTTTCTGTTCATATTATAACTAAATGGATTTTAAAGGTTTCACTCAGCCAATATATATCATTCACAATTTATTAATGAATTTTACAAAAAAACACCATAAATTTTATATTTAAACATGTAAAAACTATTTGTTTTACATTTGGAAGAAAATAATTGTAGAAAAACTATTTATAATTAAACCTTTGTGTTTGGATTTTTTGAGTAAAAGTTTCTCAAAGGCTCTCCTGCACCATTCTCAATGCAAATCATTCCCACACCTATGGGAAGAGATAGGCGAACGTTGTGTAGATGATTTGTGTTTGCTGGGTAATCCCTCCCTTTCCACCCAAGAAGCAAATTAGAGATCAGCCCAAGCTTCGTCTTGAGGCAAAGCTGAACGCCTTGAGCCATATTGATGCTCTGTCCACAGAGCATTCTCTCTCTCAAATCATATACACTGATGGTTCCCTACACCGCCCCACGGGTGCAGCTGGAAGTGCAGTTGTTCTGACAATGGGCGATGGCTCGTACTTTGAGTGGGGAGTCCGTATAAACAACTGGGCCTCTACCCTTCAGACCGAACTATTTGCCTTGATCCTTGCACTGAAATGTGTACAAGTTTCCAAACTTGATACATTAATTATAAGTGACTCCTTATCATCCTTAAATGCTCTCAACTCTTTAAGACATAACTGTAACATGCTCGTGTCCGAAGCTAGACACAAATACAACAAAATTGTTAAGGATGGTAACAGAGTCCATTTCATGTACTCACCTAGTTGTGCTTGCGGGGGTTGAGCTCTGGCTCTTTGGTCCCGCCTCTCAACCGTCAATCAACAGGTGTACAGGTTCCTGAGCCTATTGGGCTCTATCATATCTACACTTGAAACTGTGTATGGAGTCAGCCTCCACCACATCACTTCCTAATGCATTCCATTTGTCAACCACTCTGACACTAAAAAAGTTCTTTCTAATATCTGTGTGGCTCATTTGGGCACTCAGTTTCCACCTGTGTCCCCTAGTGCGTGTGCCCCTTGTGTTAAATAGCCTGTCTTTATCAACCCTGTCGATTCCCTTGAGAATCTTGAATGTGGTGATCATATGTCCCCCCCCTAACTCTTCTGTCTTCCAACGAAGTGAGGTTCAATTCCCGTAGTCTCTCCTCGTAGCTCATACCTCTCAGCTCGGGTACTAGTCTGGTGGCAAACCTTTGAACCTTTTCCAGTTTAATCTTATGCTTGACTAGATATGGACTCCATGCTGGAGCCGCATACTCCGTGATTGGTCTGACATATGTGGTATATAATGTTCTGAAAGATTCCTTACACAAGTTTCTAAAGGCTGTTCTTATGTTAGCCATGTGGTCTCCATCTCATGTTGGCCTCCGAATGCATGATAGAGCTGATAAGTTAGCCAAAGAATCTGCCTTTAAAGAAGCCGTTGAGTATAACCTTGGATTGTCAATGAGCAATCTGAGAGCACCAGTACACCGAGAACTTCAACAAGATCTTATAGATCTGAGACAAAGTGAAATTGACACCAGTAATTCCATCTATCATCATACTATAATGCAAGAGGAGCCACACATCTATGGATCATCCAATAAAATCAGCAGACTTCTAGATGTTACTACTGCTCGGCTTAGACTCGGTTACAAGTATCTCTGGGAATTCTCATTATCTGCTGATGTAGACCTGACCAAATGTAAACTGTGTCAACAAAATTATTCGCACACCCTCCGTCACTATGTGATGGAGTGCGAAAAGATACGTGAATTTAGAGACAATTCTATAACCAATGTTCCAGCGATGTGTCAATATTTCATTCAAAATGATCTGCTACCAGAAATTTTAGCCAAATATCCCCAGTTTGCTAACTGTAGGTAGTAACTAAGTGATTGTAACCTATCCTGTTTGTCACCTGTTTGTCACCTGTGATTGTAACCTGTCACCTGTTTTTACCCATTAGTTTTAAGCTTTAGTCATTAATGTTTTTCCTGCCCGAAACGCTTTGCGTAATAGTGGCTTTAGGCATTGTATGTACTAGCTCTATCTATAAAGCCAACAAACTTTGTAAAATCTCTTTATGTATGTACCTTATCTAAATAAAAATTATTATATTATATTATTATTATCCACCGCTGCCCACTGGATGGGGGGCGGTGTGCAGGACAAACATATAAATTTTGACACTAGCTCTCCACATGTCAGTTGCTTAATTTAGAACCTGTACTTGAGGTCGATCTCGAACCCATTGTTGATGTGACGACTTATATTGAATTTTGTAACTGGCTCATCAAGATTGTAACTTGCTTAGCTAAATGAATTGTGGGGTTCAATCCCTGAGCCCATTATGTGCCTCTGTAACCCTTTCCACTACCGCCCACAAGATGGGTATGGGGTGCATAATAAATGAACTAAACTAACTAACTTTTATCACTGTGGTGGTTGTGATATCAGATGCCTCAAAACGGTGGTCCCATGTAGCTGCAATAATGCAGAGGCAGGTGGTTGCAGGTGCAGGGGCGCTCAAACAGCGTATCGCCTAGATCTCACTGTGAGCCGACGTGCTGCTGCTACCGATGCCAGGAATGATGTGTGTTTCCCATTCTGCTATCGCTGGCTTATATACGGTTACTACACCTCACAGTAAGATAGGAGGGTGGAAAAACCGTTACCTGTAAATAGGGAGAGGATTATAGCTTGTGTAATTAGTTATGTCATTAAGATGTTGAGATAATGAAGCGAGTATAGGTTTACTCGCTACAAACCACTGATTCTCGGTCCAGTTAGGGAAATCCGGTGAGGGACCGGAAGCGATGATTTTTATGATAAACATTTTAACCCAGTTTTATCCAGTGCTCCCACATGTCCCTTAGGCTTGTATTTTAACTTATTTATGTTACTTGGTCTATAATTGTCACGCTATCACGGAATAAATCCACATATTGACTTAGATATCTCTGAAGTTACACAGTTTATGTAATTGACAAATTTCAACATTCTCTGTGATTCTTGTTTGACAGAAAACGAGATACATTTATGGGGTGACTCTGCTGGTTAGTGACCTTAACACCTGTTGTACGAGGAACGCTCAATGACTTGCTATGGACCATATTACACTAACATTAACAACACCCAAATTGAAAGCAGAGTAGTTGGAAAATTATTTTTAGTGTTCACATTGACAAGGAACTGAATTTCACTTGTCATATAATATACTGTAATATTACTCGGCAATGTAATATTACTATTATACTCGGCAATTCACAACTGTCGTCAAATTCAGAGAGGTGGTGGTACTGCTCTTTACTACCACCAAGAACTAACATGCTTAAAAATAATTAGAACTAGAGACTACTGTGGGGAGTATATCTTCGCCAGTTTCAGAGTCAAGGGTGCTGAGTCTGTCCTGTCTGTGGGTGCAGTCTATAGAATTCCTAACACTGATGTGTCCGAATTCTATTCAAACCTTAGAAATCTAATACTAGATAACAGACTGAACAAAAACCATCTAATTATCGCAGGGGACTTTAATATTGACCTCTGCGAGCCTGAACACCCTACTGCTGTTAGCTTCCTCAACTGTATGAATTCCTGCTTCCTCATACCCTTAATCACTAGACCTACTAGAATCACTGATAGTACTGCTACGACTCTAGATCACATCTGGACCAACATAACCTCTCCGCTTACTTCAGGTATAATCACCGATAGCACTACAGACCATTACCCCACATTTCTCTTAACTAACATTAGCAAACCACCTCTAGAGACAAGAGAGTTAAGCTTTAGGCTGCACAATGAAACTGCTATAAACAATTTTATAACTGCTGCTGATAATGTCAACTGGGAGTCCGAGTTAGGTAACATAGGGGACATGAACCTAGCAGTGCAATCTTTTCCACAAACAACTCTTAGCCTTTATAACACCCACTGTCCTATGCTTACAAAACAAGTCACAAACAAAAGGCTTAACAATCCTTGGCTTACAAAGGGAATACTTAAATCCATTAACAAAAAACATGACCTTGAGAAGAAGTATAGGTTAGGAACCGTCTCCAAAGAATTCTCAAAGAATTACTCGTTATTGCTATCTAAAATAATTAGACGAGCCAAAACTAAATACTATGAAGATAAATTTACCCAAATAAAAAGCAACATTAAAAAAACTTGGAACACAATTTCACAAATATTGGGATCAAAGAAGATTTTAAATAACAAACCAACACTCCTGTCCAATAACGTTGGTCAGCTTTCAGCCTCTGATTCTGCTATTGAGTTCAATAGGTTCTTCTCTTCCATTGGGTCATCCCTTGCAAATGATATTCCATCTTCCAGTACTGATGTTAAGGACTATCTTACAGGTAACTATCCACAGTCTCTGTACCTAAAGCCTACTAATTCCACTGATGTCAATGAGATAATCCTTTCCCTTAAAACCAAGTCTAGTGCCCTCGAGGAGATACCAACTTTAATTTACAAAAAAGCCTCCAGATCTTTAGCTCCTGCTATTGCATTGCTATTCAACAAGTCACTTGAACTCCAAACCTTTCCAGACATTCTAAAAAAAGCAAGAGTAACACCTGTCCACAAATGTGGTGATCTCACAGATGTTAACAACTACAGACCTATATCAATCCTGCCTAACTTGTCAAAAATATTTGAAAAACTAATCTACAAGCAGATTTACTCTTTTCTAGCCAAACACAATATACTTAGCTCTTGTCAATATGGCTTCAGACCCAAAAAAAGCACTAACGATGCACTTATAAGTATGATTAACTTGATACATGCAGCTCTTGATAAAAAGGAGTTCCCTGTTGGGTTATTTGTGGACCTGCGTAAGGCTTTTGACACTGTCAACCACCAAAACCTTCTTCTTAAATTACATCATTATGGAGTCAGAGGACACTCCCTGCAATACCTCAAATTCTACCTTACTGACAGGCTCCAGTATGTTTCTGTGAGTAATACAATTTCTCCCACCCTACCCATCAACATTGGTGTTCCTCAGGGCAGCATACTTGGCCCCCTCCTCTTTCTCATCTACATTAATGACCTTCCAAATGCCTCCCAACACCTCAAACCAATTCTATTTGCTGACGACACAACCTTCATTTACTCCAGTCCTGACCCCCTTGCTCTAAATGCCACAGTAAATACTGAGCTAAAGAAAGTCCATCTTTGGCTAACTGCCAACAAACTCACCCTTAACATTGACAAAACGTTCTATATTCTGTTTGGCAATAAATCCTCTAATCAAATAAATCTCAAAATAAACAATACCCAAATTTGTAACAAATTAGATGGAAAATTCCTTGGCGTTCTCATCGACCACAAGCTGAATTTCCAGGGACACATTCTAAATATATCAAAAAAAGTTTCAAAAACTGTTGGCATTCTTTCTAAGATCAGATATTATGTACCCCGCCCTGCCCTGGTGACTCTATTACTCCCTCATCTATCCATATCTCAACTATGGTATTTGTGCTTGGGGTTCTACTACCCAAAATCATTTACGTCCTCTAATTACTCAACACAAAGCTGCTATTAGGACTATATCCAACTCTAGCCCCAGACATCACTCGGTACCCCTACTCATATCTCTGAATATGTTAGATATTAAGTCACTGCACATTCTCTCATGTGTATTATACATATATAAAACGCTGAACTGCAATGCCAATCCTGACCTCAAAAGATTCATAGAAGGTTGTAACAGAACCCATGAGCACCACACCAGAAATAAATACAGTTTTGATATTCCTAGAGTACGACTTAATCAAACTAGAAATGCTCTTCAAATCAAGGGACCCAGAATGTGGAATGACCTTCCCAACCATGTTAAAGACTGTACCTCTCTCAACCAGTTTAAGATAAAAACGAAGCACTACCTAATAAATTCCCAGTAACCTACCTTACCCCTCTGTTGTCAACCCATGTCTGTTTTTTTTTTAAACAACGCTGTTTGAATGTAATTGTCTGTAATAATTTGTAATTGTATTTGTGCTGCTTTTTCAGCCATGTTCCCCCCTCTTTTACCTCTATTTTTATTTGTTCTCAACACATTTTATTCTTTATACCCATTAGTATTAAGCTTTAGTCATTAATGTTTTTCCTGCCCGAAACGCTTTGCGTAATAGTGGCTTTAGGCATTGTATGTACTAGCTCTATCTATTTTATTTATTTTATTTTATTTATGCATATACAAGAATGTACATAAGGAATGTGAGGATACAATTATGGTAATTACAGTCTTGTAAAGCCACTAGCACGCGCAGCGTTTCGGGCAGGTCCTTAATCTAAGAAAATTTTAAGGAGGTAAATACTTGCAAAATTTATAGACAAAAAAATGATAACAGATTACATGGAATGAAAAAAAAGATGAGAGAAAATTATAGGTACAGTATATTAAAGCACATAGGTAGCTATGATTGATTGCAATGACAGCTTAAAATGGTAGTTGACAACAAATTGGTAGGCACAATACAGCAGAAACAATATAAGATTGATTGCAATGACAGCTTGAATGGTAGTTGACAAAAATTGGTAGTCACAATACAGCATATGGCTAGCACATAAAAGAAGACAGCAATGAACACAATGATAAGGTTGTTTGATATTACATAAAAATTAGGAGATTGGGTACCACTAGGTACAGAGCAAATTTAAAGCTCAGTGTAGGAAACTAAATAGATGAAGTTAGGTACTTCTTGGTTTTGCTTTTAAATAAGGCAAAAGTTTTACAGTTTTTCAATTCACTAGGGAGTGAGTTCCATAGACTAGGTCCCTTAATTTGCATAGAGTGTTTACACAGATTAAGTTTGACCCTGGGGATATCAAAGAGATATTTATTTCTGGTGTGGTGATAATGGGTCCTATTACATCTGTCCAGGGAGAGTTTCAGAGCATGGTTTGCATTTAAGAACAGGGTTTTGTAAATGTAGTTGACACAAGAGAATGTGTGGAGGGAGTTAATATTTAGCAAGTTTAGAGATTTAAACAAGGGAGCTGAGTGTTGTCTGAAAGCAGAGTTAGTTATTATTCTGATAGCAGATTTTTGCTGTGTGATGATGGGCTTAAGGTGGTTTGCAGTGGTAGACCCCCATGCACAGATACCATAATTAAGATAGGGGTAGATTAGTGCATAATATAGTGAGAGGAGAGCAGAGTTAGGAACATAATATCTGATTTTGGAGAGTATACCGAATGTCTTAGAGACTTTCTTAGTTATGTGTTAGCTCTATCTATATATCAATCCATTAATGTAACATCACTTGTATGTATGTACCTTACCTGAATAAACATATATATATATATATATATACTATACATATACAAAACGCTAAATTGTAATGCCAATCCTGATCTCAAAAGCTTCATAGAAGGTTGTAACAGAACCCATGAGCACCACACCAGAAATAAATACAGTTTTGATATTCCTAGAGTACGACTTAATCAAACCAGAAATGCTCTACAAATCAAGGGGCCCAGGATGTGGAATGACCTTCCCAACCATGTTAAAGACAGTACCTCTCTCAACCAGTTTAAGTTAAAAACGAAGCTATACCTAATAAATTCCCTGTAACCTACCTTACCTCTCTATTGTCAACCCATGTATGTTTTTTTTTGTTTGTTTTTTTGTTTTACTATTCAACGCTGTTTTAATGTAATTTTCTGTAATAATTTGTAATTGTATTTGTGCTGTTTTTTCAACAATGTTCCCCCCTCTTTTACCTCTTTTTTTATTTGTACTCAACGCATTTTTTTCTTTTTACCCATTAGTTTTAAGCTTTAGTCAGTAGTGTTTTTTCCTGCCCGAAACGCTTTGCGTAATAGTGGCTTTAGGCATTGTATGTACTAGCTCTTATCTATAAAGCCAACAAACTTTGTAAAATCTCTTTATGTATGTACCTTTGCCTAAATAAAAATTATTATTATTATTATTATTATTATGTTGAATGTGGGTGCTGAAGTTGAGTCTCTTGTCTAGGAATAGGCCAAGAAACTTGCCATCATTTTTATTACTGATGTTAATGTTGTCTATCTGTAGCTGAATTGCATTTGATGATTTGCTTCCAAATAAGATGTAGTAAGTCTTTTCGATGTTTAATGTTAGTTTGTTCGTTGACATCCATAAGTGGATTTTTTTTAATTCATTATTCACAACATTATTTAGTGTATGTGGGTTGAGGTTTGAGTAGATAAGGGTAGTATCGTCAGCAAACAATATAGGTTTGAGAATATTAGAGACATTAGGCAGATCGTTTATATATATAAGAAATAGAAGAGGTCCTAAGATGCTGCCCTGTGGCACTCCAACGGTAATTGGTAGAGTGGAAGAAGTTGTATCATTGATGGTTACATATTGGTGTCTGTCACTAAGATAGGATCGGATGTAGTCAAGGGCAAGGCCTCGGATTCCATAATGCTGGAGTTTAAGTAAGAGGTAGTTGTGATTAACAGTATCAAAGGCTTTTCTTAGGTCAATGAAGAGTCCAATCGGAAACTCATTTTTGTCAAGGGCTGAGTAGATAATGTCAAGGAGACTAATGATTGCATCATTGGTACTCTTTTGGGACCGGAAGCCAAACTGGCAGGGGCTGAGTATGTCGAATTTTACGAGGTAGGAATAGAGCTGTTTGTAAATGATTTTTTCAAATATTTTTGATAGAATGGGTAGATTTGATATTGGTCTATAATTGTTTATGTCCGCCGGATTGCCTCCTTTATGGACTGGCGTTACTCTTGCTTTTTTGAGGATATCAGGGAAGGTGTGACACTCTATAGATTTGTTGAACAGTAGTGCTATGGGTGGGGCAAGGGCATGGGAGGCTCTCTTGTACACAATGGACGGAATTTCACTGGTGTTCCCTGCCTTGGTTTTTAGAGAGTGTATGATGGACACAACATCTGCCGGGCTGATTGGTGAAAGGAGAAGAGAGTTTGGATAGCTGCCTGAGAGATATGTGTTAATATGTGTCTGAGTCTGTGGGATTTTACTGGCAAGATTGGCACCAACCGATGAAAAGAAACTATTAAATTCATTTGCCATTTCTAAATCAGTTGACGGTATATCCCCATCCTTGTAGAGTTTTATTTGGTTATGTGAGGGTTGTTTAGTTCCTAGGATACTAGAGATAGTTTTCCAAGTGTTTTTCATGTTGCCTTTTGCTTCATTGAATCTATTCACATAATATGCAAGTTTTGCCTTTCTTATGATACTGGTAAGCATTGATGAGTACCTTTTAGCTACTTCCTTTGAAACTAGGCCAATCCTAACTTTCTTTTCATATTCATGTTTCTTGTTGATTGAGTTGAGAATGCCACTTGTGAGCCATGGATTATTTAATCTTTTGTCAGTTACTTGCTTTGTAAGAAGGGGACAATGAAGGTTGTAGAGGCTTAGAGTTTTGGAGAGGAAGAGGTTAGCTAATGAATTTATATCATGGGTATTATTGAATTCAGAATCCCAGTTAATATTGTGAAGTGCCTCTGTAAGATTGTCTAAAGCTGATTCACTGTGTAGCCTAAATGAAAGTTTCTTGCTTTTTGGTGGTGTTATGTCCATGTTAGCTATGAGAAAGGTAGGATAGTGGTCAGTTGTTCTGTCGTAGATTATACCAGATACAAGGGGAGCTGTTATGTTTGTCCATATGTGGTCCAAGGTAGTGGCTGATGTTTGAGTGACTCGGGTAGGTTTGGTGATTGTGGGGATTAGCATACAGGAGTTCATGCTGTTAAGGAAATAGTCAACTTGAGAGTAATTTTGTTGACCCAGGTCAATATTAAAGTCTCCTCCCAGAATGATATGGTTTTTGTTGAGATTGTTGTTTATAATAATATTCCTTAGGTTGTCTGAGAAAGAAGCTATGTTAGTATTAGGAAATCTATAGATGGCTCCAATAGTCAAAGAGGATTTAAGGGATTTAATTGTAAACTGAGCAAAAGTATATTCACAGTAGTCATCTCTGTCACTAATAACACTGTTGCAGATAAATGTATCTCGGTAATATATAGCTGTGCCACCACCTTTTTTATTAGGCCTACAGTTATGAATGGCTTTATAACCAGCTAAGTTGTAGAGTTGGGTATAGTCTTTATTTAGCCAAGTTTCTGTTAAAATAATGAACGATAGGTTAGTACCTAGTGCTGTGAGTAGTGCATTTAAATCGTCAAAATGTTTACCAAGTGATCTAACATTTTGGTTATAAACTGATAGACAGGTGCTATTTTGGAGTTTGTTTTTAGCCTGGTGTGCTGTGAAATACTTACAATAATGATGATCAATGTGCTGGTTGGTATAGATATGAGACAGAAGATTTTGATCAGGATCAATATCAGTGTGCATAGAGATGCAGAGGGATCACGATACAAGATACACGATAAAGCAAAACACAAGAATAAGAGCAGATACAATAAAATAGTAACAATTTAGAAGTAAAATAAAAATCCAATAGATAGCCAGGGAGGACACAGAAGTTACATAAAATAAAACACAAAAAATCAGTAGAGACTGACAATATAAATGTAAAATAAAAAATAATAAGAAAAATAATAATCATAAAAAAAAAAAAAATGATCTTGAAGATAATTAGCTTAGTAATGGTTAATTAACAGGGAAATAAAAAGCCCTAGGTTTAGTGACAAGGGGATTAACTAAGAACAAATAATTAAGAGTATCAAACAGGCAAAGATGACAAACAAAAAATAAAGTAAAAATTAAAATAAAAATAAAAATAAACACCTTTGGAAAGGAAAGGCAGAGCTTAAGTACACTTTGGTTGTATGTGAGACTACAAATTATGTTCTGGTTATTCAGCTGATATCCCACAGTCATCCAGGAAAGAAGTGAAGTGTGCTTCAGTGGTTATGACATAAGTTTTTCCAGAGTCAGTCTTCCTAGCTATTATTTTACCATCGCGCACAAAACAATGTTTAATAGCAGTGGATCTATTGCGAATTCCACGTAGTTTAAATAAGAGATTTTGTCTGAATCTGGTAAGACATTCGTTCACATAAACATTGGATTTCCTAGCGACTGCAGCAGTGATAAGGTCTGACTTGCGGGAGCAGCTATCTAACTTCACGCGTATCCTTCTGTTGTTTGCACCAGATGATTTGGTACCCACTCTATAAGCTGACTTAATGTCTCTTGCTTCGATTGAATAATTCAACTTAGTACGCAATTCCTGGATCACGATGGCAGTACAGTCTTCTCTGTCAGTTTCATGGGGAAAATCCTGTGATGAGATGATGACAGAATCAAGGAGCTTAAGTTGGTCTGATTCGTCTTGGGTTGCAGTGTGTTGCTGTTGTAGGGAGTTAAAGTGGTTCTCTAACTTTTGTAACATCTCTTCTTGCTTCTTAGAGGTTTCTGCTGGTTTAAAGTTAGTAACCGAGATCCGAAGAGAGCTTAATTCATGTTCGAGGTGGCCGACTCTGGCAGACAGATCTTGGTTAGCCTTGTGCATTGCCAAAGCATCACTCTGAAGCTTCATTATCAGGTCCGACTGCTCTCGGATTATAGACTTTTGGTCGTCATGTATTTGAGTCAATAATCTGAGCCATGGATTATCAGCGGGACGCTTAAAGTCAGTACATGGGGAGGCAGCTCGTTTAAGTTGCTCCATATGGTTACATAACTGTTGTAAGGCTCGAGTCAGTGACGACGCTTCAATCAGCTGGGAAGGTTTGTTATTGTTGACGCAGGGAGGGTCGGTTCTCCCCCCGGTAGCCCCTAAGGGGGAGACAGCCGCATTATTCCTGTTGCTAGCTTGGCTGGTTGGGTTCATCCTGACAGGTGTGCTATCATTCTTTACGGCCTTGCCGAGCTTAGAATTGTTTAGCATGGTAGCAGCAGATGGGGTAGACTTGTTGATATGGCAGCAGCAAACGTCAGGTTAGCTTCCTCCAGGGAGCAACACTAATGAGGTCGAGATGAGGTAGTAGGTTAGGTTTTGTCGAATATTTCGGTCACATTTAGGTCACTGGGTACTTAGCTGCCTTCTGGGGTTGTTACATCATGTTAGGGATGTTGTGGGCTCAAGGAGCAGCTGATAAAGTTGGAGGGGGAGCAGGGTCGTCAGGAGCGGATGAGCGTTCGAGCGTGGATCAACCCAACAAACTTTGTAAAATCTCTTGTATGTATGTACCTTACCTAAATAAACATTTATTTATTTATTATTTTATTTGTGCTTTAATATACCTACAATTTTCTCTCATCTTTTATTTTTTTTCTTGCTTTGTAACTGTTATCATTTTTTATAAATTTTATAAGTATTTACCTACTTAAAATTTTCTTAGATTAAGGACCTGGCCGAAACGCTGCGCGTACTAGTGGCTTTACAAGGTTGTAATTACTATGCTATGTATCCTCAATCCCAATGTACCTTCTGTATATATAAATAAATAAATAAATAAATGTATTATGCAAGTACCTAAACTGTAATTACATTAAACTGAGTTTTAGTTTACTTACAGTAAATAAATTTTCTTCTTTTATTAGTGTCCCTGGCTCAAAAAAAGAAGGCAGTAGAAGATGTGGAGCTTCAGAAGAGATCCAGAGAGGAGCAACAACATACCATTCAAGAAATGCTGCATTATCTCACATATTACAAGAAGAAGAGAGAGATTTTAACCGAACATACTAAAGAGTTATGTGGAATTTTCCCTTCATATCTAAGCAAGTTAAGCTAACAGCCTCACAGCTAACAGCTCACTTGAACTCCAAACCTTCCCAGATATTCTAAAAAAAGCGAGAGTAACGCCTGTCCACAAATGTGGTAATCTCACAGATGTTAACAACTACAGACCTATATCTATCCTGCCAAACTTCTCAAAAATTTTTGAAAAACTAATCTATAAGCAGCTTTACTCATATCTAGCCAAACTCAATATACTTAGCCCTTGCCAATATGGCTTCAGACCCAAAAAAAGCACTAACGATGCACTTATTAGTATGCTTAACTCGATTCATACAGCTCTTGATAAAAATGAGTTCCCTGTTGGGTTGTTTGTGGACCTGCGTAAAGCTTTTGATACTGTCAACCACCAAAACCTTCTTCTTAAATTACATCATTATGGAGTCAGAGGACACTCCCTACAATACCTCAAATCCTACCTTACTGACAGGCTCCAATATGAATAATACAATTTCTCCCACCCTACCCATCAACATTGGTGTTCCCCAGGGCAGCATACTTGGCCCTCTCCTCTTTCTCATCTACATTAATGACCTTCCAAATGCCTCCCAACACCTCAAACCAATTCTATTTGCTGACGACACAGCCTTCATTTACTCCCGTCCTGATCCCCTTGCTCTAAATGCCACAGTAAATGCTGAGCTAAATAAAGTCCATCTGTGGCTAACTGCCAACAAACTCACCCTTAACATTGACAAAACCTTCTATATTCTGTTTGGCAATAAATCCTCTAATCAAATAAATCTCAAAATAAACAATACCCAAATTTGTAACAAATTAGATGGCAAATTCCTTGGCATTCTCATTGACCACAAGCTTAATTTCCAGGGCCACATTCTAAATATATAAAAAAAAAGTTTCAAAAACTGTGGGCATTCTTTCTAAGATCAGATATTATGTACCACGCCCTGCCCTGGTGACTCTCTATTACTCCCTTATCTATCCATATCTCAACTATGGTATTTGTGCTTGGGGCTCTACTACCCAAAATCACTTACGTCCTCTAATTACTCAACACAAAGCTGCTATTAGGACAATATCCAATTCTGGCCCCAGACATCACTCGGTACCCCTACTTAAATCTCTGAATATGTTAGACATTAAGTCACTGCACATTCTCTCATGTGTATTATACATATATAAAACGCTAAACTATAATGCCAATCCTGATCTCAAAAGCTTCATAGAAGGTTGTATCAGAACCCATGAGATCACACCAGAAATAAATACAGTTTTGATATTCCTAGAGTACGACTTAATCAAACTAGAAATGCTCTACAAATCAAGGGGCCCAGAATGTGGAATGACCTTCCCAACCATGTTAAAGACTGTACCTCTCTCAACCAGTTTAAGTTAAAAGCGAAGCTATACCTAATAAATTCCCTGTAACCTACCTTACCCTTCTATTATCAACCAATGTCTGTTTTTTTTCTTTAAAGAGCGCTGTTTGTCGACATAATTGTATTTGTGCTGCTTTTTCATCTATGTTTTCATTTCTTGTTTTCATTCTACTCATTATGCTCAATTAGTATTAAGCTTGTCATTTAAGTTTATCATGCCCGAAACGCTTTGCGTAATAGTGGCTTTAGGCATTGTATGTACTAGCTATACCTATAAGTTAAACAATTCTTGTAAATATTTATTGTATATATGTACCTTACCTAAATAAAATTGTATTGTATTGTATTGTAAATTAAATGAGTGTTACAATTCAGTTCTTCATAAACATTTATCCAGCAGAACTTTAGACTTATATATACTAATTTTATACTTTATGTCTTGCTATTTATGGCTTTGACAGGTAGACAATTCCATGGTTTTAATATACTGGTGTCTTTTACATGTGAACTTTTATCAAAAATTTCATTATTTATATATTCTAATTTCTTTAGTATTTTCAGACAAATTTGTAAATGTCTTAAATCCCATTAAATATTTTATATATTACAGGATGCTAACAAGTACACTATTGAAGAGAAGCACTTATCACCCAAAAATAATAGTGGAATCCTGGCTCTTTTGAAGCAAGGGCAAAAGTTGTGTAGTGACAAGCTGATTACTACTGGCCTCCATTGTCTTGCCTGCACTTTGTTTCCCATCAATCATATCACTCATTCTTACAGGTGTCAGACAGAGAGGGACAAGATCATCCAAGAGGAACAACACCTGAAGGCTGATCCACACCTGAAGGTAGCACCACACCTGAAGGTAGCACCACACCTGAAGGCAGCACCACACCTGAAGGCAGCACCACACCTGAAGGCAGCACCACACCTGAAGGCAGCACCACACCTGAAGGCAGCACCACACCTGAAGGCAGCACCACACCTGAAGGCAACACCACACCTGAAGGCAACACCACACCTGAAGGCAGCACCAGTACACCTGAAGGCAGCACCAGTACACCTGAAGGCAGCACCACACCTGAAGGCAGGTCCACACCTGAAGGCAACACCACACCTGAAGGCAGCACCACACCTGAAGGCAGCACCAGTACACCTGAAGGCAGCACCACACCTGAAGGCAGCACCAGTACACCTGAAGGCAGCACCAGTACACCTGAAGGCAGCACCACACCTGAAGGCAGCACCACACCTGAAGGCAGCACCAGTACACCTGAAGGCAGCACCACACCTGAAGGCAGCACCAGTACACCTGAAGGCAGCACCAGTACACCTGAAGGCAGCACCACACCTGAAGGCAGCACCACACCTGAAGGCAGCACCAGTACACCTGAAGCCAGCACCACACCTGAAGGCAGCACCAGTACACCTGTAGGCAGCACCAGTACACCTGAAGGCAGCACCACACCTGAAGGCAGCACCACACCTGAAGGCAGCACCACACCTGAAGGTAGCACCACACCTGAAGGCAGCACCACACCTGAAGGCAGCACCACACCTGAAGGCAGCACCACACCTGAAGGCAGCACCACACCTGAAGGCAGCACCACACCTGAAGGCAGCACCACACCTGAAGGCAGCACCACACCTGAAGGCAACACCACACCTGAAGGCAACACCACACCTGAAGGCAACACCACACCTGAAGGCAGCACCAGTACACCTGAAGGCAGCACCAGTACACCTGAAGGCAGCACCACACCTGAAGGCAGGTCCACACCTGAAGGCAACACCACACCTGAAGGCAGCACCACACCTGAAGGCAGCACCACACCTGAAGGCAGCACCAGTACACCTGAAGGCAGCACCACACCTGAAGGCAGCACCAGTACACCTGAAGGCAGCACCACACCTGAAGGCAGGTCCACACCTGAAGGCAGCACCACACCTGAAGGCAGCACCACACCTGAAGGTAGCACCACACCTGAAGGCAGCACCAGTACACCTGAAGGCAGCACCACACCTGAAGGCAGCACCAGTACACCTGAAGGCAGCACCACACCTGAAGGCAGCACCACACCTGAAGGCAGCACCACACCTGAAGGTAGCACCACACCTGAAGGCAACACCACACCTGAAGGCAGCACCAGTACACCTGAAGGCAGCACCACACCTGAAGGCAGCACCAGTACACCTGAAGGCAGCACCAGTACACCTGAAGCCAGCACCACACCTGAAGGCAGCACCAGTACACCTGAAGGCAGCACCACACCTGAAGGCAGCACCACACCTGAAGGCAGCACCAGTACACCTGAAGGTAGCACCACACCTGAAGGCAGCACCACACCTGAAGCCAGCACCACACCTGAAGGCAGCACCAGTACACCTGAAGGCAGCACCACACCTGAAGGCAGCACCACACCTGAAGGCAGCACCAGTACACCTGAAGGCAGCACCACACCTGGAGGCAGCACCAGTACACCTGAAGGTAGCACCACACCTGAAGGCAGCACCACACCTGAAGGCAGCACCACACCTGAAGGCAGCACTAGTACACCTGAAGGTAGCACCACACCTGAAGGCAGCACCACACCTGAAGGCAGCACCACACCTGAAGGCAGCACCAGTACACCTGAAGGCAGCACCACACCTGAAGGCAGCACCAGTACACCTGAAGGTAGCACCACACCTGAAGGCAGCACCACACCTGAAGCCATCACCACACCTGAAGGCAGCACCAGTACACCTGAAGGCAGCACCACACCTGAAGGCAGCACCACACCTGAAGGCAGCACCAGTACACCTGAAGGCAGCACCACACCTGAAGGCAGCACCAGTACACCTGAAGGTAGCACCACACCTGAAGGCAGCACCACACCTGAAGGTAGCACCACACCTGAAGGCAACACCACACCAGAAGGCAGCACCAGTACACCTGAAGGCAGCACCACACCTGAAGGCAGCACCAGTACACCTGAAGGCAGCACCAGTACACCTGAAGGCAACACCACACCTGAAGGCAGCACCACACCTGAAGGCAGCACCACACCTGAAGGCAGCACCACACCTGAAGGCAGCACCACACCTGAAGGCAACACACACCTGAAGGCAGCACCACACCTGAAGGCAGCACCAGTACACCTGAAGGCAGCACCACACCTGAAGGCAGCACCAGTACACCTGAAGGCAGCACCACACCTGAAGGCAGGTCCACACCTGAAGGCAGCACCACACCTGAAGGCAGCACCACACCTGAAGGTAGCACCACACCTGAAGGCAGCACCAGTACACCTGAAGGCAGCACCACACCTGAAGGCAGCACCAGTACACCTGAAGGCAGCACCACACCTGAAGGCAGCACCACACCTGAAGGCAGCACCACACCTGAAGGTAGCACCACACCTGAAGGCAACACCACACCTGAAGGCAGCACCAGTACACCTGAAGGCAGCACCACACCTGAAGGCAGCACCAGTACACCTGAAGGCAGCACCAGTACACCTGAAGCCAGCACCACACCTGAAGGCAGCACCAGTACACCTGAAGGCAGCACCACACCTGAAGGCAGCACCACACCTGAAGGCAGCACCAGTACACCTGAAGGTAGCACCACACCTGAAGGCAGCACCACACCTGAAGCCAGCACCACACCTGAAGGCAGCACCAGTACACCTGAAGGCAGCACCACACCTGAAGGCAGCACCACACCTGAAGGCAGCACCAGTACACCTGAAGGCAGCACCACACCTGGAGGCAGCACCAGTACACCTGAAGGTAGCACCACACCTGAAGGCAGCACCACACCTGAAGGCAGCACCACACCTGAAGGCAGCACCAGTACACCTGAAGGTAGCACCACACCTGAAGGCAGCACCACACCTGAAGGCAGCACCACACCTGAAGGCAGCACCAGTACACCTGAAGGCAGCACCACACCTGAAGGCAGCACCAGTACACCTGAAGGTAGCACCACACCTGAAGGCAGCACCACACCTGAAGCCATCACCACACCTGAAGGCAGCACCAGTACACCTGAAGGCAGCACCACACCTGAAGGCAGCACCACACCTGAAGGCAGCACCAGTACACCTGAAGGCAGCACCACACCTGAAGGCAGCACCAGTACACCTGAAGGTAGCACCACACCTGAAGGCAGCACCACACCTGAAGGTAGCACCACACCTGAAGGCAACACCACACCTGAAGGCAGCACCAGTACACCTGAAGGCAGCACCACACCTGAAGGCAGCACCAGTACACCTGAAGGCAGCACCAGTACACCTGAAGGCAACACCACACCTGAAGGCAGCACCACACCTGAAGGCAGCACCACACCTGAAGGCAGCACCACACCTGAAGGCAGCACCACACCTGAAGGCAACACCACACCTGAAGGCAGCACCACACCTGAAGGCAGCACCACTTGGCTGCTTTAATTAATAATTAATTAATTCTCTCCACAAACAGGACCAAAACTTGCTCCAAGCGGAATCACAGTTTCGGGCGATCGCGCGGCAACACGGAAAAGTGTACACTCTTTTCACTGTGCTGACCTTAATTGTCGATGTACATATTTCATGTTTGTACCAATGTGTTCGCAATAGAATGTTCTAGAAGAACATATGTATAAAATGTCACCAAACTGTGATATAAACCACTACCAATAAAGAAACTAAGTGGATCACTAGCCGTGAGCTCCAAACAGCGACGAGATGTTTCCATTCTTTTCAGGGTTGTCAACTCCACATTTGTCCTACAGCGTTAAATTTGGTATCTTTGAGATCGCAATAAAATTTCCTACACGTACATATGCATATAAATGTAGAATCATGATCGCGGCTCACCCGCAGGAGTGTGGGAAGTGGGCGAAGTGTTACCTGTTACCATACCTTGGCGATCTACAATAGTTTCACCACAAAAATACAAGCCAATGCCGTTCTTTCAAATAGACTATGTGGCTTTTAGAGAAAACGTAAATATTATGGTAAACATGTTCATACTATCCCCAAGTTGATCGGATAAGAATTGAATTTTATAGAAATATTTGTTCATCGGGCATAAAAATATGTCTACTCGGGCAACTTCAAGTGACCCCCGGCGGACACGATCTTGTGTCTGAGGGGGAGTAAGGTGTTTATTAATAAAAACAAAATCGCCTTTCATTGCTTCACTCATCCTGACCAAAAAAAGACATTTTAACAATTTATTTATTTATTTATTTAAGTAAAATGATTTTCTATGTTTAGTGTGAGTTTGTTGGTTGACATCCGCAAGTAGATTCTTTTTAAGCATGTTAAAGACATTAGGCAGATTATTTATTTTTTTTTATTTATTTATTTATATACAAGAAGGTACATTGGGTTTGAGAAGAATACATAGCATAGTACAGTAATTACACTCTTGTAAAGCCACTAGTACGCGCAGCGTTTCGGGCAGGTCCTTAATCTAACAGATAATTTTAAGTAGGTAAATTCTAGAAGAATTAATAAAATGATAACAAATACATTGCAAGAAAAAAATGAGATGAAAGAGATTAATTAGTAAGTATATTAAAGCATATTGGTATATTAAAGCTCTGATTGATTACATTGACAGCTTGATTGGTAATATAAACAAGATTAATAGACACCATACAGCAGATTGACAGTTCATATAAGAAGACAGCAATGATCACAATGATAAAGATGTTCAGATTGGGTACATAAAATTTGGGAGATTGGGTAGCAATAGACACAGTGCAATTTTAAAGCAAAATGTAAAAAACTATGAAGATGAAATTAGGTACTTTTTAGTATTGTTTTTGAATGACGCAAAAGTTGGACAGCTTTTCAATTCACTAGGGAGTGAGTTCCATAGACTGGGTCCCTTTATTTGCATAGAGTGTTTACACAGATTAAGTTTGACTCTGGGGATATCAAAGAGATATTTTTTCTGGTGTGGTGATTATGGATCCTATTACATCTGTCCAAAGACAGTTTCAGAACAGGGTTTGCATTTAAGAACAGGATTTTGTTTATGCAACTGACACAAGAGAATGTGTGGAGTGAGTTTATGTTTAGCATGTTTAGGGATTTAAACACGGGGGCTGAGTGTTGTCTGAAAGCAGAGTTTGTTATTGCTCTTATAGCAGAATTTTGCTGGGTGATGATGGGCTTGAAGTAGTTTGCAGTGGTTGAACCCCATCCACAGATACCATAATTAAGATAGGGATAGATTAGTGCATAAAACAGTGAGAGGAGAGCAGAGTTAGGTATATAATATCTGATTTTCGAGAGTATACCAACTGTTTTAGAGATGTTCTTAGCTATTGTATGTGGGGGCTGAAGTTAAATCTCTTGTCTGGGTATAGGCCAAGAAACTTTCCATCATTTTTATTACTGATGTTAACATTGTCTATCTGAAGCTGAATTGCATCCAAATAAGATGTAGTAGTTCTTTTCTATATTTAGTGTGAGTTTGTTGGTTGACATCCATAGGTGTACTTTTTAAATTAATTAAAAGGGTTATAGAGGCACATAATGGGCTCAGGGACTGAACCCCACAATTCATTTAGCTAAGCAAGTTACAATCTTGATGAACTAGTTACAAAATTCAATATAAGTCGTCACATCAACAATGGGTTCGAGATCGACCTCAAGTACAGGTTCTAAATTAAGCAACTGACATATGTGGAGAGCTAGTGTCAAAATTTATGTTTGTCCTGCACACCGCCCCCCATCCAGTGGGCAGCGGTGGATAGATTACAATCACTTAGTTACTACCTACAGTTAGCAAACTGGGGATATTTGGCTAAAATTTCTGGTAGCAGATCATTTTGAATGAAATATTGACACATCGCTGGAACATTGGTTATAGAATTGTCTCTAAATTCACGTATCTTTTCGCACTCCATCACATAGTGACGGAGGGTGTGCGAATAATTTTGTTGACACAGTTTACATTTGGTCAGGTCTACATCAGCAGATAATGAGAATTTCCAGAGATACTTGTAACCGAGTCTAAGCCGAGCAGTAGTAACATCTAGAAGTCTGCTGATTTTATTGGATGATCCATAGATGTGTGGCTCCTCTTGCATGGTTTTGTACCAAGAGAAACAACAACGACACTTTCCTGCACCGTGGGAGATTAACTCTTTCCAATTTTAATCCCTCCCTTTCCACCCAAGAAACAAATTAGAGGGCAGCCCAAGCTTCGTCTTGAGGCAAAGATCAATGCCTTAAGCCATATTGATGCTCTGTCCACAGAGCATTCTCTCTCTCAAATCATATACACTGATGGTTCCCTACACCGCACCACGGGTGCAGTTGTTCTGACAATGGGCGATGGCTTGTACTTTGAGTGCGGAGTCCGTATAAACAACTGGGCCTCTACCCTTCAGACCGAACTATTTGCCTTGCTTCTTGCACTGAAATGTGTACAAGTCTCCAAACTTTATACATTAATTGTCAGTGACTCCTTATCATCCTTAATTGCTCTCAACTCTTAAACACATAACTGTAACGTGCTCGGGTCCGAAGCTAGACACAAATACAACAAAATTATTAAGGATGGTAACAGAGTCCATTTCATGTGGTCTCCATCTCTTTTTGGCCTCCGAATGCATGATAGAGCTGATAAGTTAGCCAAAGAATCTGCCTTTAAAGGAGCCGTTGAGTGTAACCTTGGATTGTCAATGAGCAATCTGAGAGCAGCAGTACACCGAGAACTTCAACAAGATCTTGTATATCTGAGGCAAAGTGAAATCGACACCAGTAATTCTATCTATCATCATACTATCATGCAAGAGGAGCGACACATCTATGGTTCATCCAATAAAGTCACACCTTCCCTGATATCCTTAAAAAAACAAGAGTAACGCCAGTCCATTAAGGAGGCAATCCGGCGGACATAAACAATCATAGACCAATATCAAATCTACCCATTCTATCAAAAATATATGAAAAAAATTATTTACAAACAGCTCTATTCCTACCTCGTAAAATTCGACATACTCAGCCCCTGCCAGTTTGGCTTCCGGTCCCAAAAGAGCACCAATGATGCAATCATTAGTCTCCTTGACGTAATCCACTCAGCCCTTGACAAAAATGAGTTTCCGATTGGACTCTTCATTGACCTAAGAAAAGCCTTTGATACTGTTAATCACAACTACCTCCAGCATTATGGAGTCCGAGGCCTTGCCCACGACTACATCCGATCCTATCTTAGTGACAGACACCAGTGTGTAACCATCAATGGCACAACTTCTTCCACTCTACCAATTACCGTTGGAGTGCCACAGGGCAGCATCTTAGGACCTCTTCTATTTCTTATATATATCAATGATCTGCCTAATGTCTCTAATATTCTTCAACCTATATTGTTTGCTGATGATACTACCCTTATCTAGTCAGACCCCAACCCACATACACTAAATAATGTTGTGAATAATGAATTAAAAAAAGTCCACTTATGGATGTCAACTAACAAACTAGCATTAAACATACAAAAGACCTACTATATCTTATTTGGAAGCAAATCATCGAATGCAATTCAGCTACAGATAGACAATATTAACATCAGTAATAAAAATGATGGCAAGTTTCTTGGCCTATTCCTAGACAAGAGACTCAACTTCAGCACCCACATTCAACACATAACTAAGAAAGTCTCTAAAACAGTTGGTATACTCTCTAAAATAAGATATCATGTTTCTAACTCTGCTTTCCTTTCACTATATTATGCACTAATCTACCCCTATCTTAATTATGGTATCTGTGCATTGGGGGTCTACCACTGCAAACCACCTTAAGCCTATCATCACCCAGCAAAAATCTGCTATCAGAATAATAACAAACTCTGCTTTCAGACAATACTCAGCTCCCTTGTTTAAATCCCTAAACTTGCTAAATATTAACTCCCTCCATACATTCTCTTGTGTCAACTACATTTACAGAACCCTGTTCTTAAACGCAAACCATGCTCTGAAACTCTCCCTGGACAGATGTAATAGGACCCATTATCACCACACCAGAAATAAATATCTCTTTGATATCCCCAGGGTCAAACTTAATTTTTTTTTTTTTTTTTTTTTTTTAGATATATACAAGAGTTGTTACATTCTTGTACAGCCGCTAGTACGCGTAGCGTTTCGGGCAGGTCCCTGGAATACGATCCCCTGACGCGAAGAATCGTTTTTTCATCCAAGTACACATTTTACTGTTGCGTTAAACAGAGGCTACAGTTAAGGAATTGCGCCCAGTAAATCCTCCCCGGCCAGGATACGAACCCATGACATAGCGCTCGCGGAACGCCAGGTGAGTGTCTTACCACTACACCACGGAGACTGCAAATCTGTGTAAACACTCTATGCAAATTAAGGGACCTAGTCTATGGAACTCACTTCCTAGTGAATTGAAAAGCTGTTAAACTTTTGCCTCATTTAAAAACAAAAACAAAAAGTACCTAATTTCATCTTCGTAGTTTCATACACTGAGCTTTAAATTTGCTCTGTATCTAGTGTTACCCAATCTCCCAATCTTTATGTACTTAATCCAAACAACTTTATCATTGTGCTCATTGCTGTCTTCTTTTATGTGCTAGCCATATGCTGTATTGTGCCTTTTAATTTTTGTTAACTATCATTCAAGTTGTCATTGCAATCAATATAGCTACCTATGTACTTTAATATACCTACAATTTTCTCTCATCTTTTATTTTTTTTTCTCTCTTGCTATGTAACTTTATCATTTTTTATAAATTTTGCAAGTATTTACCTACTTAAAAATTTCTTAGATTAAGGACCTGCCCGAAACGCTGCGCGTACTAGTGGCTTTTCAAGATTTTAATTACTATACTATGTATCCTCACAATCCCAATGTAACTTCTTGTATATATATAAATAAATAAATAAATAAATAAAATCAACAGACTTCTAGATGTTACTACTGCTCGGCTTAGACTCTGTTACAAGTATCTCTGGAAATTCTCATTATCTGCCGATGTAGATCTGACCAAATGTAATCTGTGTCAACAAAATTATTCGCACACCCTCCGTCACTATGTGATGGAGTGCGAAAAGATATGTGAATTCAGAGACAATTCTATAACCAATGTACCAACGATGTGTCAACCCATGTATGTTTTTTTTTTTTTTTTTTTTTTTTTTTTTTTTTTTTTTTTTTTTTTATAATTCAACGCTGTTTTAATGTAATTTTCTGTAATAATTTGTAATTGTATTTGTGCTGTTTTTTCAACAATGTTCCCCCCTCTTTTACCTCTATTTTTATTTGTACTCAACGCATTTTTTTCTTTTTACCCATTAGTTTTAAGCTTTAGTCAGTAGTGTTTTTTCCTGCCCGAAACGCTTTGCGTAATAGTGGCTTTAGGCATTGTATGTACTAGCTCTTATCTATAAAGCCAACAAACTTTGTAAAATCTCTTTATGTATGTACCTTTGCCTAAATAAAAATTATTATTATTATTATTATGTATAATACACATGAGAGAATGTGCAGTGACTTAATGTCTAACATATTCAGAGATTTGAGAAGGGGTACCGAGTGATGTCTGGGGCCAGAGTTGGATATTGTCCTAATAGCAGCTTTGTGTTGAGTAATTAGAGGACGTAAATGATTTTGGGTAGTAGAACCCCAAGCACAAATACCATAGTTGAGATATGGATAGATGAGGGAGTAATAGAGAGTAACCAGGGCAGGGCGGGGTATATAATATCTGATCTTAGAAAGAATGCCAACAGTTTTTGAAACTTTTTTTGATATATTTAGAATGTGTCCCTGGAAATTCAGCTTGTGGTCAATGAGAATGCCAAGGAATTTGCCATCTAATTTGTTACAAATTTGGGTATTGTCTATTTTGAGATTTATTTGATTAGAGGATTTATTGCCACACAGAATATAGAAAGTTTTGTCAATGTTAAGGGTGAGTTTGTTGGCAGTTAGCCAAAGATGGACTTTATTTAGCTCAGTATTTACTGTGGCATTTAGAGCAAGGGGGTCAGGACTGGAGTAAATGAAGATTGTGTCGTCAGCAAATAGAATTGGTTTGAGGTGTTGGGAGGCATTTGGAAGGTTATTAATGTAGATGAGAAAGAGGAGAGGGCCAAGTATGCTGCCCTGAGGAACACCAATGTTGATGGGTAGGGTGGGAGAAATTGAATTATTCACAGAAACATACTGGAGCCTGTCAGTAAGGTAGGATTTGAGGTATTGCAGGGAGTGTCCTCTGACTCCATAATGATGTAATTTAAGAAGAAGGTTTTGGTGGTTGACAGTGTCAAAAGCCTTACGCAGGTCCACAAATAACCCAACAGGGAACTCATTTTTATCAAGAGCTGTATGAATCGAGTTAAGCATACTAATAAGTGCATCGTTAGTGCTTTTTTTGGGTCTGAAGCCATATTGGCAAGGGCTAAGTATATTGTGTTTGGCTAGATAAGAGTATATCTGATCTGTATAAATGATCTGCTACCAGAAATTTTAGCCAAATATCCCCAGTTTGCTAACTGTAGGTAGTAACTAAGTGATTGTAACCTATCCACCGCTGCTCACTGGATGGGGGGGGGGGCGGCGGTGTGCAGGAGAAACATATCAATTGTGACACCAGCTCTCCACATATGTCAGTTGCTTAATTTACAAACTGTACTTGTGGTCGATCTCGAACCCATCGTTGATGTGACGACTTATACTGAATTTTGTAACTAGCTCATCAAGATTGTAACTTACTTAGATAGATGAATTGTGGGGTTCAGTCCCTGAGCCTATTATGTGCCTCTGTAACCCTTTCCACTACCGCCCACAAGATGGGTATGGGGTGCATAATATATGAACTAAACTAACTGTTGCAGGTGTATAACCATCCCTGGAGATTTTTATCTGGTTATATGAATGTTGTTCAGCTCCAAGGATGTTAGAGATGGCCCTCCATGTGCTTTTCATGTTGCCTCTTGCTTCTTTGAATCTATTCTCATAATAGAATAATAAATAAATAAATAAATAAATAAATAAATAAATAAATAAATAAATGTTTATTTAGGTAAGGTACATACATACAAGAGATTTTACAAAGTTTGTTGGATTAATAGATAGAGCTAGTACATACAATGCCTAAAGCCACTATTACGCAAAGCGTTTCGGGCAGGAAAAACATTAATGACTAAAGCTTAATACTAATGGGTATAAAGAATAAAATGTGTTGAGAACAAATAAAAATAGAGGTAAAAGAGGAGGGAACATGGCTGAAAAAGCAGCACAAATACCATTACAAATTATTACAGACAATTACATTCAAACAGCGTTGTTTTGAAAAAAAAAAAACAGACATGGGTTGACAACAGAGAGGTAAGGTAGGTTACAGGGAATTTATTAGGTAGTGCTTCGTTTTTATCTTAAACTGGTTGAGAGAGGTACAGTCTTTAACGTGGTTGGGAAGGTCATTCCACATTCTGGGTCCCTTGATTTGAAGAGCATTTCTAGTTTGATTAAGTCGTACTCTAGGAATATCAAAACTGTATTTATTTCTGGTGTGGTGCTCATGGGTTTTGTTACAACCTTCAATGAATCTTTTGAGGTCAGGATTGGCATTACAGTTCAGCGTTTTATATATGTATAATACACATGAGAGAATGTGCAGTGATTTAATATCTAATATATTCAGAGATTTGAGTAGGGGTACCGAGTGATGTCTGGGGCTAGAGTTGGATATTGTCCTAATAGCAGCTTTGTGTTGAGTAATTAGAGGACGTAAATGATTTTGGGTAGTAGAACCCCAAGCACAAATACCATAGTTGGGATATGGATAGATGAGAGAGTAATGGAGAGTCACCAGTGCAGGGCGGGGTCGTAATATCTGATCTTAGAAAGAATGCCAACAGTTTTTGAAACTTTTTTTTATATATTTAGAATGTGTCCCTGGAAATTCAGCTTGTGGTCGATGAGAACGCCAAGGAATTTGCCATCTAATTTGTTACAAATTTGGGTATTGTTTATTTTGAGATTTATATGATAAGAGGATTTATTGCCAAACAGAATATAAAACGTTTTGTCAATGTTAAGGGTGAGTTTGTTGGCAGTTAGCCAAAGATGGACTTTCTCTAGCTCAGTATTTACTGTGGCATTTAGAGCAAGGGGGTCAGGACTGGAGTATATGAAAGTTGTGTCGTCAGTAAATAGAATTGGTTTGAGGTGTTGGGAGGCATTTGGAAGGTCATTAATGTAGATGAGAAAGAGGAGAGGGCCAAGTATGCTGCCCTGAGGAACACCAATGTTGATGGGTAGGGTGGGAGAAATTGTATTATTCACAGAAACATACTGGAGCCTGTCAGTAAGATAAGATTTGAGGTATTGCAGGGAGTGTCCTCTGACTCCATAATGATGTAATTTAAGAAGAAGGTTCTGGTGGTTGACAGTGTCAAAAGCCTTACGCAGGTCCACAAATAACCCAACAGGAAACTCCTTTTTATCAAGAGCGACATGAATAGAGTTAATCATACTAATAAGTGCATCGTTAGTGCTATTTTTGGGTCTGAAGCCATATTGACAAGAGCTAAGTATATTGTGTTTGGCTAGAAAAGAGTAAAGCTGCTTGTAGAATAGTTTTTCGAATATTTTTGACAAGTTAGGCAGGATTGATATAGGTCTGTATTTGTTAACATCTGCGTGATCACCACATTTGTGGACAGGGGTTACTCTTGTTTTTTTAGAATGTCTGGAAAGGTTTGGAGTTCAAGTGACTTGTTGACTTCAATACAATAGCAGGGGCTAAAGATCTGGAGGCTTTTTTGTAAATTAAAGTTGGTATCTCCTCGAAGGCACTAGACTTGGTTTTAAGGGAAAGGATTATCTCAGTGACATCAGTGGAATTAGTAGGCTTTAGGTACAGAGACTGTGGATAGTTACCTGTAAGATAGTCCTTAACATCAGTACAGGAAGATGGAATATCATTTGCAAGGGATGACCCAATGGAAGAGAAGAACCTATTGAACTCAATAGCAGAATCAGAGGCTGAAAGCTGACCATCGTTATTGGACAGGAGTGTTGGTTTGTTATTTAAAATCTTCTTTGATCCCAATATTTGTGAAATTGTGCTCCAAGTTTTTTTAATGTTGCTCTTTATCTGGGTAAATTTATGTTCATAGTATTTAGTTTTGGCTCGTCTAATTATTTTAGATAGCAATAACTTCATTGTAGGCATAGAAGTGCTTTCTGGCTACTAGGTACGACATATATATATATATATATATATATATATATATATATATATATATATATATATATATATATATATATATATATATATATATATATATATATACCCTGTTCTTAAATGCAAATCTTTGTCTGAAACTCTTCTTGGACAGATGTAATAGGACCCATTATCACCACACCAGAAATAAATATCTCTTTGATATCCCCAGAGTTAAACTTAATCTGTGTAAACACTCTATGCAAATAAAGGGATCCAGTTTATGGAACTCACTCCCTACTGAATTGAAAAGCTGTCCAACTTTTACATCATTCAAAATCAATACTAAAACGTACCTAATTTCATCTTCATAGTTTTTCACTTTTTGCCTTAAAATTGCACTGTATCAATTGCTACCCAATCTCCCAACATTTATGTTCCCAATTTGTACATCTTTACCATTGTGATCATTCTGTTTTCTTATATGTGCTGCCAATCTGTTGTATGGTGTTTATAAATCTTGTTTATCTGTATCTTTTGCTACCCAGTCTCCCAATCTTTATGTACCCAATCTGAACATCATTACCATTGTGATCATTGCTGTCTTATATGTGCTGTCAATCTGCTGTATGGTGTCTATTAACCTTGTTTAAATTACTAATCAAGCTGTCAATGTAATCAATCAGAGCTTTAATATAACAATATGCTTTATTATACCTACTTATCTCTCTCATCTTATTTTTCTCTTGTAATGTATCTTTATCATTTATCAATTCTGATTGAAATTACCTACTTAAAATTATCTGCTAGATTAAGGACCTGCCCGAAACGCTGTGCGTACTATTGGCTTTACAAGAATGTATATACTGTACTATCCAATGTATTCTCACAAACCCAATGTACCTTCTTGTATATATATAAATAAAATAAAATAAAATAAAAAATAAAATATATATATATATATATATATATATATATATATATATATATATATATATATATATATATATGTCGTACCTAGTAGCCAGAACGCACTTGTCAGCCTACTATGCAAGGCCCAATTTGCCTAATAAGCCAAGTTTTCATGAATTAATTGTTTTTCGGCTTCCTAACCTACCTAACCTAACCTAACCTAACTTTTTTGGCAACCTAACCTAACCTAACCTATAAAGATAGGTTAGGTTAGGTTAGGTAGGGTTGGTTAGCTTCGGTCATATATCTACGTTAATTTTAACTCCAATAAAAAAAAATTGACCTCATACATAATGAAATGGGTAGCTTTATCATTTCATAAGGAAAAAAATTGAGAAAATATATTAATTCATGAAAACTTGGCTTATTAGGCAAATCGGGCCTTGCATAGTAGGCTGAGAAGTGCGATCTGGCTTCTAGGTACGACATATACATATATATATATATATATATATATATATATATATATATATATATATATATATATATATATATATATATATATATATATATATATATATATATATATATATATATATATATATATATATTATTAAATATGACCGAAAAAGTAAGATAAATAATTCTAACACGAATTTTCTCAATCTTTCGTACATTACGCTTCACTGTTGGAGGTAAATCAAAAATCAATTCTCCAAAATTCATTTTTATTTCTAGGCTGACGCGACACGGGCGCGTTTCGTAAAACTTATTACATTTTCAAAGACTTTAGTTCACAAATACACAACTGAATAGAACTTACGTATCTCCGATTTTATATCTACATTTGAGTGAGGTGGAAGGGGTGATGTGGCATTAACACAAGACAGAACAAAATGTGGTATTAATAGGGTATTAATTTCATCAACACAAGACAGAACAAGAGTATTAATAGGGTATTAATTTCATCAACACAAGACAGAACACGAAACAATGGAACAATGGAGGTGGGTAGAATATAGTTGTGCAATAATTGGCTGTTGATTGCTGGTGTTGACTTCTTGATGTGTAGTGCCTCGCAAACGTCAAGCCGCCTGCTATCGCTGTATCTATCGATGATTTCTGTGTTGTTTACTAGGATTTCTCTGGCGATGGTTTGGTTATGGGAAGAGATTATATGTTCCTTAATGGAGCCCTGTTGCTTATGCATCGTTAAACGCCTAGAAAGAGATGTTGTTGTCTTGCCTATATACTGGGTTTTTTGGAGCTTACAGTCCCCAAGTGGGCATTTGAAGGCATAGACGACGTTAGTCTCTTTTAAAGCGTTCTGTTTCGTGTCTGGAGAGTTTCTCATGAGTAGGCTGGCCGTTTTTCTGGTTTTATAGTAAATCGTCAGTTGTATCCTCTGATTTTTGTCTGTAGGGATAACGTTTCTATTAACAATATCTTTCAGGACCCTTTCCTCCGTTTTATGAGCTGTGGAAAAGAAGTTCCTGTAAAATAGTCTAATAGGGGGTATAGGTGTTGTGTTAGTTGTCTCTTCAGAGGTTGTATGGCTTTTCACTTTCCTTCTTATGATGTCTTCGATGAAACCATTGGAGAAGCCGTTATTGACTAGAACTTGCCTTACCCTACAGAGTTCTTCGTCGACTTGCTTCCATTCTGAGCTGTGGCTGAGAGCACGGTCGACGTATGCGTTAACAACACTCCTCTTGTACCTGTCAGGGCAGTCGCTGTTGGCATTTAGGCACATTCCTATGTTTGTTTCCTTAGTGTAGACTGCAGTGTGGAAACCTCCGCCCTTTTCCATAACTGTTACATCTAGAAAAGGCAGCTTCCCATCCTTTTCCGTCTCGTAAGTGAAACGCAGCACGGAACTCTGCTCAAATGCCTCCTTCAGCTCCTGCAGATGTCTGACATCAGGTACCTGTGTAAAAATGTCGTCAACATACCTGCAGTATATGGCCGGTTTCAAGTTCATGTCGACTAAGACTTTTTGCTCGATGGTACCCATGTAGAAGTTTGCAAACAGGACACCTAGGGGAGAACCCATGGCGACCCCATCTACTTGCTTATACATGTGCCCATCCGGGCTCAAGAAGGGTGCCTCTTTAGTACAAGCTTGGAGTAGTTTCCTCAGAATGCTTTCTGGCATGTCACGAGGAGTACAGGCTGGATCACGATACACTCTGTCGGCTATCATTCCGATTGTCTCGTCCACAGGCACGTTGGTAAACAGCGATTCTACGTCCAACGAGGCTCTTATCCCTGTGGCCCGTGTGCCCCGCAGTAAGTCCACAAATTCCTTTGGAGACTTCAGGCTGAAGGCGCAAGGAACATAAGGAGTCAGCAGGCCGTTGAGTCGCTTCGCCAGTCTGTACGTGGGTGTGGGTATCTGGCTAATGATTGGCCGAAGTGGGTTTCCAGGCTTGTGCGTCTTGACATTTCCATACGCATATCCAGGTTTATATTCCCTAATGATCTTTGGCAGGTGGAGTCCGGATTTCTTGGCGTTCACAGTTTCGATCAGTTTGTTGACCTTTGCTTTTAATTCGGCTGTAGTGTCCTTCGTTACCCTTTGGAACTTAGTTTGGTCAGAGAGTATGATGTTCATTTTCGCCAGATATTCGTCTTTTTTAAGAATGACATATATTGGCGACTTGTCACCTCTCCTGACAACTATCTCCTTGTTCTCACGAAGGCTTTTAGCTGCCGCTTTAAGCTCGGGGGACAGTATGGTGCTTCTGTAGTTGCCTCGATTCTTTCCTCCCTCTGAAATAAGTTCTGCTTGTAAGGTATCTTTGGTAGTGACCTTCTTTTGTCACTGTTTACCAACGTACCTGTGGACGAGACAATCGGAATGATAGCCGACAGAGTGTATCGTGATCCAGCCTGTACTCCTCTTGACATGCCAGAAAGTATTCTGAGGAAACTACTCCAAGCTTGTACTAAAGAGGCACCCTTCTTGAGCCCGGATGGGCACATGTATAAGCAAGTAGATGGGGTCGCCATGGGTTCTCCCCTAGGTGTCCTGTTTGCAAACTTCTACATGGGTACCATCGAGCAAAAAGTCTTAGTCGACATGAACTTGAAACCGGCCATATACTGCAGGTATGTTGACGACATTTTTACACAGGTACCTGATGTCAGACATCTGCAGAAGCTGAAGGAGGCATTTGAGCAGAGTTCCGTGCTGCGTTTCACTTACGAGACGGAAAAGGATGGGAAGCTGCCTTTTCTAGATGTAACAGTCATGGAAATGGGCGGAGGTTTCCACACTGCAGTCTACACTAAGGAAACAAACATAGGAATGTGCCTAAATGCCAACAGCGACTGCCCTGACAGGTACAAGAGGAGTGTTGTTAACGCATACGTCGACCGTGCTCTCAGCCACAGCTCAGAATGGAAGCAAGTCGACGAAGAACTCTGTAGGGTAAGGCAGGTCCTAGTCAATAACGGCTTCTCCAATGGTTTCATCGAAGACATCATAAGAAGGAAAGTGAAAAGCCATGCAACCTCTGAAGAGACAACTAACACAACACCTATACCCCCTATTAGACTATTTTACAGGAACTTCTTTTCCACAGCTCATAAAACGGAGGAAAGGGTCCTGAAAGATATTGTTAATAGAAACGTTATCCCTACAGACAAAAATCAGAGGATACAAATGACGATTTACTATAAAACCAGAAAAGCGGCCAGCCTACTCATGAGAAACTCTCCAGACACGAAACAGAACGCTTTAAAAGAGACTAACGTCGTCTATGCCTTCAAATGCCCACTTGGGGACTGTAAGCTCCAAAAAACCCAGTATATAGGCAAGACAACAACATCTCTTTCTAGGCGTTTAACGATGCATAAGCAACAGGGCTCCATTAAGGAACATATAATCTCTTCCCATAACCAAACCATCGCCAGAGAAATCCTAGTAAACAACACAGAAATCATCGATAGATACAGCGATAGCAGGCGGCTTGACGTTTGCGAGGCACTACACATCAAGAAGTCAACACCAGCAATCAACAGCCAATTATTGCACAACTATATTCTACCCACCTCAAGACTCCGCTCCAATATAGAAGCATCAAGAAATATGGACCAATAGGCTTTCTACAAACACTTCTATTCAATACCCATTGTTTCTGTTCTGTCTTGTGTTGATACTTTTAATACCCTATTAATATCCCCTCTTGTTCTGTCTTGTGTTAATGCCACATCACCCCTCCCACCTCACTCAAATGTAGATATAAAATCAGAGATACGTAAGTTCTAATCAGTTGTGTATTTGTGAAGTCTTTGAAAATGTAATAAGTTTTACGAAACGCGCCCGTGTCGCGTCAGACTAGAAATAAAAATGAATTTTGGAGAAGTGATTTTTGATTTACCTCCAACAGTGAAGCGTAATGTACGAAAGATTGAGAAAATTCGTGTTAGAATTATTAATCTTACTTTTTCGGTCATATTTAATAATATATATATATATATATATATATATATATATATATATATATATATATATATGTCGTACCTAATAGCCAGAACGCACTTCTCAGCCTACTATTCAAGGCCCGATTTGCCTAATAAGCCAAGTTTTCATGAATTAATGTTTTTTCGTCTACCTAACCTACCTAACCTAACCTAACCTAGCTTTTTTTGGCTACCTAACCTAACCTTACCTATAAATATAGGTTAGGTTAGGTTAGGTAGGGTTGGTTAGGTTCGGTCATATATCTACGTTAATTTTAACTCCAATAAAAAAAATTGACCTCATACATAATGAAATGGGTAGCTTTATCATTTCATAAGAAAAAAATTAGAAAAAATATATTAATTCAGGAAAACTTGGCTTATTAGGCAAATCGGGCCTTGAATAGTAGGCCAAAAAGTGAGTTCTGGCTACTAGGTACGACATATATATATATATATATATATATATATATATATATATATATATATATATATATATATATATGTCGTACCTAATAGCCAGAACGAACTTCTCAGCCTACTATTCAAGGCCCGATTTGCCTAATAAGCCAAGTTTTCATGAATTATTGTTTTTTCGTCTACCTAACCTACCTAACCTAACCTAACCTAGCTTTTTTTGGCTACCTAACCTAACCTTACCTATAAATTTAGGTTAGGTTAGGTTAGGTAGGGTTGGTTAGGTTCGGTCATATATCTACGTTAATTTTAACTCCAATAAAAAAAAATTGACCTCATACATAGAGAAAAGGGTTGCTTTATCATTTCATAAGAAAAAAATTGTAGTAAATATATTAATTCTGGAAAACTTGGCTTATTAGGCAAATCGTGCCTTGAATAGTAGGCTGAGAAGTGAGTTCTGGCTACTAGGTACGACATATGTCTATATATATATATATATATATATATATATATATATATATATATATATATATATATATATATATATATATATATATATATATATATATATATATATATATATATATATATATATATATATATATATATATATATATATATATATATATATATACATATATATATATGTCGTACCTAGT
This sequence comes from Procambarus clarkii, assembly GCF_040958095.1. NCBI lineage: Eukaryota > Metazoa > Arthropoda > Malacostraca > Decapoda > Cambaridae > Procambarus > Procambarus clarkii. The sequence continues at coordinate 5,560,843 of NC_091187.1, read as the reverse complement.
AGCCAGAACTCACTTCTCAGCCTACTATGCAAGGCCCGATTTGCCTAATAAGCTAAGTTTTCATGAATTAATTGTTTTTCGACTACCTAACCTACCTAACCTAACCTAACCTAGCTTTTTCGGCTACCTAACCTAACCTAACCCATAAAGATAGGTTAGGTTAGGTTAGGTAGGGTTGGTTAGGTTCGGTCATATATCTACGTTAATTTTAACTCCAATAAAAAAAAATTGACCTCATACATAATGAAATGGGTAGCTTTATCATTTCATAAGAAAAAAATTTGAGAAAATATATTAACTCAGGAAAACTTGGCTTATTAGGCAAATTGGGCCTTGCATTGTAGGCTGAGAAGTGCGTTCTGGCTACTAGGTACGACATATATATATACATATATATATATATATATATATATATATATATATATATATATATATATATATATATATACATATATATATATATATATATATTATTAAATATGACCGAAAAAGTAAGATTAATAATTCTAACACGAATTTTCTCAATCTTTCGTACATTACGCTTCACTGTTGGAGGTAAATCAAAAATCACTTCTCCAAAATTCATTTTTTATTTCTAGTCTGACGCGACACGGGCGCGTTTCGTAAAACTTATTACATTTTCAAAGACTTCACAAATACACAACTGATTAGAACTTACGTCTCTCTGATATTATATCTACATTTGAGTGAGGTGGGAAGGATGATGTGGCATTATCAACACAAGACAGAACAGGAGGGGATATTAATAGGGTATTAAAAGTATCAACACAAGACAGAACAGAAACAATGGGTATTGAATAGAAGTGTTTGTAGAAAGCCTATTGGTCCATATTTCTTGATGCTTCTATATTGGGGCGGAGTCTTGAGGTGGGTAGAATATAGTTGTGCAATAATTGGCTGTTGATTGCTGGTGTTGACTTCTTGATGTGTAGTGCCTCGCAAACGTCAAGCCGCCTGCTATCGCTGTATCTATCGATGATTTCTGTGTTGTTTACTAGGATTTCTCTGGCGATGGTTTGGTTATGGGAAGAGATTATATGTTCCTTAATGGAGCCCTGTTGCTTATGCATCGTTAAACGCCTGGAAAGAGATGTTGTTGTCTTGCCTATATACTGGGTTTTTTGGAGCTTACAGTCCCCAAGTGGGCATTTGAAGGCATAGACGACGTTAGTCTCTTTTAAAGCGTTCTGTTTTGTGTCTGGAGAGTTTCTCATGAGTAGGCTGGCCGTTTTTCTGGTTTTATAGTAAATCGTCAGTTGTATCTTCTGATTTTTGTCTGTAGGGATAACGTTTCTATTAACAATATCTTTCAGGACCCTTTCCTCCGTTTTATGAGCTGTGGAAAAGAAGTTCCTGTAAAATAGTCTAATAGGGGGTATAGGTGTTGTGTTAGTTGTCTCTTCAGAGGTTGCATGGCTTTTCACTTTCCTTCTTATGATGTCTTCGATGAAACCATTGGAGAAGCCGTTATTGACTAGGACCTGCCTTACCCTACAGAGTTCTTCGTCGACTTGCTTCCATTCTGAGCTGTGGCTGAGAGCACGGTCGACGTATGCGTTAACAACACTCCTCTTGTACCTGTCGGGGCAGTCGCTGTTGGCATTTAGGCACATTCCTATGTTTGTTTCCTTAGTGTAGACTGCAGTGTGGAAACCTCCGCCCTTTTCCATGACTGTTACATCTAGAAAAGGCAGCTTCCCATCCTTTTCCGTCTCGTAAGTGAAACGCAGCACGGAACTCTGCTCAAATGCCTCCTTCAGCTCCTGCAGATGTCTGACATCAGGTACCTGTGTAAAAATATCGTCAACATACCTGCAGTATATGGCCGGTTTCAAGTTCATGTCGACTAAGACTTTTTGCTCGATGGTACCCATGTAGAAGTTTGCAAACAGGACACCTAGGGGAGAACCCATGGCGACCCCATCTACTTGCTTATACATGTGCCCATCCGGGCTCAAGAAGGGTGCCTCTTTAGTACAAGCTTGGAGTAGTTTCCTCAGAATACTTTCTGGCATGTCAAGAGGAGTACAGGCTGGATCACGATACACTCTGTCGGCTATCATTCCGATTGTCTCGTCCACAGGTACGTTGGTAAATAGCGATTCTACGTCCAACGAGGCTCTTATCCCTGTGGCCCGTGTGCCCCGCAGTAAGTCCACAAATTCCTTTGGAGACTTCAGGCTGAAGGCGCAAGGAACATAAGGAGTCAGCAGGCCGTTGAGTCGCTTCGCCAGTCTGTACGTGGGTGTGGGTATCTGGCTAATGATTGGCCGAAGTGGGTTTCCAGGCTTGTGCGTCTTGACATTTCCATACGCATATCCAGGTTTATATTCCCCAATGATCTTTGGCAGGTGGAGTCCGGATTTCTTGGCGTTCACAGTTTCGATCAGTTTGTTGACCTTTGCTTTTAATTCGGCTGTAGTGTCCTTCGTTACCCTTTGGAACTTAGTTTGGTCAGAGAGTATGATGTTCATTTTCGCCAGATATTCGTCTTTTTTAAGAATGACATATATTGGCGACTTGTCACCTCTCCTGACAACTATCTCCTCAAAATTCAAAATTGCTTATACGTATAGAAATATATCTTTAGTTTAGCAAAGATAAATCAAAGTTTTAAATGTTTTTCTTCATATTTATGTAAATAATAATGTGCTTTCTGTTTTTGTTCTCTGTGAAAATTGATATAAAATTCAATATACTCTGTTGCTAAATTATGGACATTTTTGTTGTAATATTATTTAGCATTGGTACTGGTGAAGAAGACAGTCTGAGACGTACTTAAGATGAGACCATTTGATTGATAGGGAAATGTAGGTTAATCAGGGAATTTTCTCATCAGATTCGTATGCAAACTGATGTCTATTTTATATTTTTTGTTTAGGCATATTTATGAATAATACTCTTGATTATAAATATTTCACCGAGGAGTTTATTGAAGGCAGATTGGCATTTATAACTGTCAGTCAAGTTAATATGAGATTTAAATTTATATTACTCTAGAAATTTACATCACTCTAAATTTACCAGAAATTTATATTACTCTTGCCTAACTTTATCAGTTATGCTGTAATTGTCTTGGAATAATATTTTACCCGATTTACCTGAGGGCCACTAACCCTAGTGGCCTCGATAAAAACGGGAAGCTGGCAGCTTGTTGAAGGTTCCCTCCCCCCCCCCCAATTTTCCTTGATTTTTTCCAGGTATATTTTGAAATTCAGCACATTTTGGCAGTTATGGCGTTGGCGGGTAGTCGGTTCCATCGATCAATAACCCTGTGGGTGAAAAAGCCTGATTCAAAGTTATATTAGCTTGATTAGCAATAATATTATCCTGATTCGTATAATCCTCTGTCAATTATATTATCCAAACTGGCAATTATATTAATTAAGATGATTGTGAATTACATAAACCTTACTGGCAATTATATTAGCATGACTGTCAATTTATATCAAACAGATATTTATTTATGTTGTGGTGCTCGTGGGTTCTATTACATCTATCAATTGAGAGTTTCAGATCAGGATTAGCATTTAGGAACAAGGTTTTGTACATGTAAATAGCATAAGAGAATGTGTAGAGCTAGTGTATATTTAGCATGTTCAGGGATTTAAACAGAGAGGCTGTGTGTTGTTTGAAGACAATTTTATTGTTCTGATAGCAGATTTTTATTGGGTGGTGATGAGCATCAGGTAATTTGCAGTGGATGAATGAACCCCATGCACAGATACCATATGTTCACATACCAACTTTAATTTTCTAAGAAACCTCTAGATTTTTAGCTCCAGCCATTTCATTGCTCTACAACAAATCATTTGAACTTCAAACCTTTCCTGATATTCTAAGGGGAAAAAAAGCAAGAGTAACCTTAGTCAATTTAAAAATTCCCAGCAAAAATCTGCTATCAGAATAATATCAAATTCTGCTTTCAGACAACACACAGCCCCCTTGTTTACCTCCCTAAACATGCTAAACATAACCTCACTCCACAAATTCTCTTGTGTCAACTACATTTACAAAACCCTATTCTTAAATGCAAATCCTTGTCTGAAACTCTTCCTGGACAGATGTAATAGGACCCATTACATTAGTAATAGGAATTGATTTGGAGGAAGGAGGTAATAAAAGTATGTGTTTGTGGGAGAAAGGAATTGGCAAAACGATCAGGGAAAGAGAAGGTCCGCAAAATAACAATTCACTTAGGGTATATTACACTAACAGTAGAAGTCTAAGAAATAAAATTAACGAATTAAATGCTCTTGTCTGCACAGAAAAAATAGATATTATTGCACTTACCGAAACGTGGATGAATGTAGAAAATAGAGAACTATTAGCTGAATATCAAATATATGGATTTAAACTATTTCACACAGATAGATATATTAGACGAGGAGGTGGAGTAGCCATATATGTTAGGGACAATTTGAAATGTAGTCTCAAAGAGGGAATCAAAACAGAGCCACACACAGAAACTATTTGGATTGAATTAAACGAAAAAGCTAATAATATTATAATAGGAGTAATATATAGGCCACCAAATTTAGACAGAATGGAAGCAAAGCATCTATGTGATGAAATATCTAGAGCATCTAGATCTAACAGTATTTATGTCATGGGTGACTTTAATTTAAGCGGAATAAACTGGTTGAACAAAACAGGGAATAGTGAAGCAGAAGATTTTCTAGAATTAATTGACGATTGCTTTCTTACGCAACACATTAAGGAACCAACACGGGAAAATAATATTTTAGATTTAGTGTTAACTAACAGGGAAACGCAAATTAATGACATCGAAATAGGGAGTGAGCTAGGGAGCAGTGATCACAAAGAAATCAGATTTAGCATAGAATGGAATAGACCAGTAGGAGAAAATTCTGTTAAAGTGCCAGATTTTCGAAAAGCTGATTTTAATAGCCTAAGAAATTTTTTGAATCAAATTGATTGGAAAGTCTTGGGTATGGGGTGTGGGCCGGTCTTGGAGCGAGACATGAACCCAGCGATAGGTGACTTAAATGGGGATTTCGATGTGGATTCAATATATAACTTATTTAAGAATATTCTAAACAAAGCACAGGAACGTAGTATACCATACAAATTGAATAGATCGAATACTAATGACCCAAAGTGGATAACAAAGAATTTGAAGAACCTTATAGGTAAAAAGAGAGCTTGGTACAAAAGAATTAAAAATGGGGAGGTCACTTTAGAACAGGAATTCGTACAACTGGTTAGAAATGTTAAAAAAGAGATAAGGAAAGCAAAAAGAAACTATGAAGTTCGCATAGCAGGGCAAGCAAAGACAAATCCTAAAGGTTTTTTTCAGTTATATGGTACTAAGACTAGGGAAAGGATAGGTCCATTAAAAACTGAGACAGGTCAAATAACAGATAGTGATGAAGAGATGAGTAGTATTTTTAATAAATATTTTGTATCTGTATTTACTAAAGAGGAACTTAACAATATGCCTTCAGCCGAACAAGTCTATGTGGGTGGGGACGAGGACAGGTTGACGAGTTTAGCAGTTACCAGGGAGGATGTTCTTAAACAAATAGTAAAACTCAAACCAAACAAATCCCCAGGGCCGGATGAAGTGTTTGCCAGGGTGCTTAAAGAATGCAAAGAGGAGCTTTGTGACCCACTGTCAACCATATTTAATAAATCAATAGAGTCAGGCAGAGTGCCAGAGTTTTGGAAAGTTGCTAATGTGATACCAGTTTTTAAGAAAGGAGATAGATCACTTGCGTCTAACTATCGACCAATTAGCCTAACGTCTATTGTGGGAAAGTTACTCGAATCTATAATAGCAAATAAAATTCGTCTTCATCTTGAAAAACATAAATTAATAATTGAGTCGCAACATGGTTTTATAAATGGCCGTTCATGTTTAACAAATTTGTTATCTTTTTATTCTAGCATTGTTGAGGCAGTTGATAGTGGTAAGGATTGCGATGTTGTATACCTTGACTTTAGCAAAGCTTTTGATACAGTGCCACATGAAAGACTGATTAAAAAGATAGAGTCTCATGGTATTGGGGGTGCTATATTAAGCTGGATTAGGGCATGGCTATACCAAAGGAAACAGAGAGTTACTATAAATGGAATCAAGTCAGAGTGGGAAAATGTTGTAAGTGGAGTGCCTCAAGGCTCTGTCCTGGGACCTCTGTTGTTTATAATATATATAAATGATTTAGATTCAGGTTTGAGTAGCAACATTTGCAAATTTGCCGATGATACGAAAATCGGTAGGGAAATTAATTCGGAGGAGGACTCACTATCACTTCAAGTTGATCTAGATAGGGTTTTGAAATGGTCAAAGGATTGGCAGATGCAGTTTAATGCTGATAAATGTAAAGTTCTGAGGTTAGGTAATGATGATAGAGTTACAAGATACGAGCTAGATGGTGTTGTGATTGCGAAGTCGGATTGCGAAAGGGATCTGGGAGTTATGATTAGTAAGAATTTAAAACAAAAGGATCAATGCATAAATGTTCGTAATAAGGCAAATCGGACACTTGGATTTATTAATCGCAGCGTTAGTAACAAGACACCTGGTGTGGTTCTCAAGCTATATCTTGCTCTAGTTAGGCCCCATTTAGATTATGCAGTTCAGTTTTGGTCGCCATATTATAGAATGGATATAAATTCACTTGAACGTGTCCAGCGTAGGATGACTAAGTTAATTCCCCAAATTAGAAATCTTTCATATGAAGAAAGATTAACAAAGCTTAAGTTGCATTCACTGGAAAGGCGAAGAGTTAGGGGTGACATGATAGAGGTTTACAAGTGGATGAATGGACATAACCGGGGGGATATTGGTAGGGTATTAAAAGTATCAACACAGGACAGAACACGAAACAATGGGTATAAATTGGATAAGTTTAGATTTAGGAAAGACTTGGGTAAATACTGGTTCAGTAACAGGGTTGTTGATTTGTGGAACCAATTGCCGCGTAACATTGTGGAGGTGGGGTCCCTCGATTGTTTCAAGCACGGGTTGGACAAGTATATGAGTGGGATTGGGTGGTTATAGAATAGGAGCTGCCTCGTATGGGCCAATAGGCCTTCTGCAGTTACCTTTGTTCTTATGTTCTTATGTTCTTATGTCATTATCACCACACCAGAAATAAATATCTCTTCGATATCCCCAGAGTTAAACTTAATTTGTGTAAACACTCTATGCAAATAAAGGGACCCAGTTTATGGAATTCACTCCCTACTGAATTGAAAAGCTGTCCAACTTTTACATCATTCAAAATCAATACTAAAAAGTACCTAATTTCATCTCCATAGTTTTTCTCTTTTTGCCTTAAAATTGCACTGTATCTATTGCTACCCAATCTCCCAACCTTTTTGTTCCCAATTTGAACATCTTTACCATTGAGATCATTGCTGTTTTCTTATATGTGCTGCCAATCTATTGTATGGTGTTTATAAATCTTGTTTATCTGTATCTTTTGCTACCCAGTCTCCCAATCTTTATGTACCCATTCTGAACATCTTTACCATTGTGATCATTGCTGTCTTATATGTGCTGTCAATCTGCTGTATGGTGTCTATTAATCTTGTTTAAATTACTAATCAAGCTGTCAATGTAATCAATCAGAGCTTTAATATAACAATGTGCTTTAATATACTTACTTATCTCTCTCATCTCATTTTTCTCTTGTAATGTATCTTTCATTTATCAATTCTGATTGAACTTACCTACTTAAAATTATCTGCTAGATTAAGGACCTGCCCAAAACGCTGCGCGTACTAGTGACTTTACAAGAATGTAATTACTGTACTATCCAATGTATTCTCACAAACCCAATGTACCTTCTTGTATATATATAAATAAAATAAAATAAAAAATAAAAAATTAACTTTCTTAAATTACATTACGGAGTAAGAAGTTAATCCCTCCAATACCTACAGTCTTACCTTAGTGACAGGCTCCAGTATGTCTCTGTGAATGATTCCAGTTCACCCACTCTACCTATTAACACTGGTGTTACACTGGGCACTATTCTTCACCCTCTCGTCTTTCTCACCTTCCCCTCCCTTTCCATCCCGTTGCCATCATGAGGGGGCTTGGTTGGCGGATGCTAGAGTGTGATGCTCCATGGGACACTGTCCTCTGTCCTTTTGAAGCCTAATGCTCTTGCTGCCATCCTCGCTAATTGTGCTGAATGCTTTTTCCTATTAAGTTTAATTTTTCCTTCCAAATTCTCCTGTTTAATTGCTATTTCTTTGTGACGTTTTGCAATTCTTGATTATTCTTTCAGATGTTTTCTTCTGTTTAGACACCGGGTTTTTGGGGAGGCACACTCTCTCACCCGTAAAATTGTGGTACTCGGCATTGTCGAGCAAGGGGACACCTTTATTGTCAATCTTTTCCTTCATTGCTGAGCCCAATTATATCGTGCTGAGCTTCCATTATATCTTGCCGGATTGATGATTCCTATGGTTACGATTGTAGGGCGTATATCTACAGTGCACCCCACCAGACAGAGGCCTTTGTCTTGTTGGGTGTCCTATCCTCTAATTGTGGCTCCATGGTGTGTATGGGGCCTTGTTTGTTGATGAAATGTTTACTCATTCATTTACTTGCTGATATCTGACCCACTTTTTAACTTCTAAGACGTGAGGGGTGGGAGACCAGGCCCCCAAGTCGGACTGTGATGGAAAGCTGGGCTCTGTAGCCCACACTACATTGGTCCCAGATCAGGCAGCTCCTGACTCTCCCTGCTTGATGGGGTTCTGGGAGCTCTTCTACTACCTGACTTGTGAGTGCTTGGTCCACCAGGTCCCAACTACCCTTATCTGCTTCCCCTCCCACCTCTGTGGCTGGGTTGAGCCCCAAGCTCCCAATGATGACCACCTCATCACATGGAGTGGCTCCATCTCTCATTGTAACAACTGGGCCTCTTTGCCCCCCCCCCCTCTTACTGGGGGTGCTCGGTGCTGTTCCCTCCGCAGTCACACTCACACGATTCCTTCCAGTTCTAATACGTTCCAAGCTTTATTTGGTTCTGCTACATGGACTAAGTATTTTGATCTTAGTCATGTTGATTCTACTCATCCTGATGATTTATTCATCCATAAACACCTAGTTGATTTGGTGGATACCTTTGTTATTTTTATCCCCACGCCTACTGATACATGTTTCTTTGCAGCGCCTTTTCGGGAAGCAGCTGTCTGCTTAGCCTCGTTGTCCTGCATTGGGAAACCCCGGTTCGGATCTCAAAAAATGCCTAGTTAAATGCTATGATTTACACAGCTATTCTCCCGCATCATGTAGCGACTGGTGATAGCTGTCAATGCTATCAATCAGAGCTATTGATGTGCTTTATTATACCTAGTAATCTCTCTCATTTTTTTTTTTTACAAAGTATCTGTCAACTTTTAAAAATTTTGCTACAATTTACCTACTTAAAATTATCCATTAGATTAAGGACCTTCTCGAAACGCTGCATGTACTAGTAGCTTTACAAGAATGTAAACACCATGCTATGTACCCTTAACAAACCCTATGTTCCGTGTGTGTGTGTGTGTGTGTGTGTATATATATATATATATATATATATATATATATATATATATATATATATATATATATATATATATATATATATATATATATATATATATATATATATATATATATATATATATATATATATATATATATATACCTGCTGCCAGTATACACCAATATATATATATATATATATATATATATATATATATATATATATATATATATATATATATATATATATATATATATATATATATATATATATATATATATATATATATATATATATATATATATATATATTGGTGTATACTGGCAGCAGGTTTTCTTTCAAACATGTTTCATTGAATAACCCTACGACTCAAAGAAGCAGCGAAACAACTAAAAAATCTGAAAGACATAACAATAAGAAAAGCCGACAAAACAGCAGCATATGTATTGATTCCTACCCATGAATACATGAACAAAATTAGCGACATCCTAAGTGACGACTCTAAATTTCAACGAATCACGAGGAACCCCGTAGAAGACCTTAAGCGGAAAGTAAACAAAACAATTACAGCAATCAATGCAAAGAAAGGTAGTGTGCATTTCAATAAACTTCAAGGCGACTATGGCTTAGGATATGCCTACGCAACCCGTTCTCGCAAATTTAATAAGTCAATATTGACTTATTAAATATGTGCATAGGTGACATACTTAACATAATAGTTTCCCTTGAAAAGCTTCATAGAAAACACCGACCTTACCTAACCTACTTAGTATGTTAAGATAAGCATCTTATTGCTTCGTAATTACAATTATTACCTAACCTATACCTATAATAGGTTAAGTAACAATTGTAATTACGAAGCTATAAGATGCTTATTTTAACATACTAAGTAGGTTAGGTAAGGTCGGTGTTTTCTATGAAGCTTTTCAAGGGAAACTATTACGTTTAGTATGTCACCTATGCACGCAACTAATAAGTCAATATTGACTTATTAAATTTGCGAGAACGGGTTGGCCTACGGCAATGTTAAGACGCATAAACCAGGTAACCCACTACGCCCTATAATCAGCCAAATACCAACCCCAACTTATCACCTGGCAAAGAAACTCAATGAACTCCTAACTCCATACACTCCAAGTAAGTTTAGTCTACAATCATCAGCAGATTTCCCAGAATTGATCAAATCTACCCAGCCCGATGGAATCATCGCTTCCCTGGACGTTGAATCCCTTTTTACCAACGTCCCAGTCGACACAACCATAGGAATGATACTGGACAGAGTATACAGAGACGAGAGCACCCCCAAATTAGACATACCTGAGCCACACTTGAAAAGTCTTCTCGAAGCATGTACAAAGGAAGCCCCTTTCATCAGTCCACAAGGAGACATGTATTTACAAATAGACGGAGTAGCAATGGGCTTCCCCTTAGGAGTTTTATTTGCTAATTTTTATATGGGAACCATCGAAGATAGGGTCTTCAGTAGCAGACAAAAACCAACTGTATACTGCCGTTATGTAGATGACATATTCGTAATAGTAAAAGACTCAGATGAACTAATTGACCTAAAAAGACACCTAGAGAGAGAGTCAGTACTCCGATTTACACATGAAAATAGTGAAAATAACAGTCTGCCATTCTTGGATGTACTAATAACAAAAACAGGAACCTCTTTAAGCACCAACGTATATACCAAGCCCACCAACATAGGATTATGCCTGAACGGTAGAAGTGAGTGCCCCCAAAGATACAAAGCCAGTGTTCTCAATGCTTATATTCGTCGAGCGCTTACCCACTGCTCTGAATGGAGCAACGTGAGTAGAGAGTTTGAAAGAGTAACTCAGGTATTGGTGAACAACGGATATAGCAACGCGGAAATAAACGCTGCTATAAGAAGACACTTGGACCGTTGGTATAATTCAGAACCTAGAACAGAAACCACAACACCCCCAATAAAATTATATTACAAATCAACCATGCACAGTGAACATATAAAAGAGGAAAGAATAATGAAAGAAATAATCCGTAAAGGAGTAAAAAGCACTACTCCTAACCAAAACATAAACCTGATAATATTCTACAAAACCAAGAAGACTTCCGAACTCCTTATCAAAAACAGCCCGAAGCCGACGGAGAACCCTCTACAGCAGTCAAGCGTTGTATACATGTACACTTGCCCCCACGAAGGATGTAACCTTCAATGTAAGTACATAGGTATGACGTCGACCAAGCTGACGAGGCGTTTGACATGCCATCTTCAATCTGGTGCCCCTAGGAATCACATGAGGCAAGCCCATGACATTACTCTAACAAGAGAAATGTTGAACAAGAATACTTGCATAATAGACAAAACCCAAGATTCAAGAAGATTACAAATTCTTGAGGCAATTCACATAAGAATAGAGCGACCTACCATGAACACCCAAATCACGGAACTATTTACTCTACCCACCATGAGAGTAAGGACAAGACAAGAACATATCGATGCCAACACAGAAGACAATGTCCAACATAACAGGCCAATTACACTGGATTAATCTTTGTGTTTAGATAGGAGATGCCTCGTATGGGCCAATAAGCCTTCTGCAGCCCCTATGTTTATCCCTTATGTATCCCCCCATGTTTTCACCTTCATTGTATTATCACCTGACCTAATGCGGGTATAAAATCAACTAGTATTGTAAGATCTGTTCACTTGAGAATGAACCATGGAGGTTCGAAACGTCGTGCAAATTATACAAATAAGTGTAATACACTCTATAGTAAATCACTTCTTTTCTTCACCTTAAAAGTACGAAAATGAGTTTTGGAGAACTCCTATTTCAATTAAGCCCTGATGCTAAGAAAATAGTTAGAGGGATAGAAGCCCTAAACCAGAAAATAATAAATACAGAATATGCGGTCATATTCAATGAAATATATATATATATATATATATATATATATATATATATATATATATATATATATATATATATATATATATATACATACATATATATATATATATATATATATATATATATATATATATATATATATATATATATATATATATATATATACATACATATATATATATATATATATATATATATATATATATATATATATATATATATATATATATATATATATATATATAAGTATATTTTGGTAGCAGTCTTTCATGAAGACATATATTATTAAATATGACCGAAAAAGTAAGATTAATAATTCTAACACGAATTTTCTCAATCTTTCGTACATTTCTTTTCACTGTTGGAGGTAATTCAAAAATCAATTCTCCAAAATTCATTTTTATTTCTAGTCTGACGCGACACGAGAGCAATATATACAGTGCAATTTTAAAGCAACAAGGTAAAAAAACTATGCAGATGAGATTAGGTACTTTTTAGTTTTGTTTTTTGAATGACGCAAAAGTTTTACAGTTTTTCAATTCACTAGGGAGTGAGTTCCATAGACTGGGTCCCTTTATTTGCATACAGTGTTTACACAGATTAAGTTTGACTCTGGGGATATCAAAGAGATATTTATTTCTGGTGTGGTGATAATGGGTCCTATTACATCTGTCCAGGGAGAGTTTCAGAGCTGGATTTGCGTTTAAGAACAGGGTTTTGTAAATGTAATTGACATAAGAAAATTTGTGGAGTAAGATTATGTTTAGCATGTTAAGGGAGTTAAACAAGGGGCTGAGTGTTGTCTGAAAGCAGAATTTGTTATTATTCTGATAGCAGATTTTTGCTGAGGGATATCATTTGACTTATGTGCTTTTGTTCTCGAATTGGCATTCTTAGTGATATTTACCATTTTTTTATATTCTACATAGTTAATGGTGCTTCATAGCCTTCCCGGCTTGGTGCCCTCTTTAGATAATTACTTACGTACTCTTTCTCATCTACATAAATGAAATTCCAAATGTGTCTCAATTCCTCAAGCCAGTTTTATTTGCTGTTTACACAACCCTCATTTTCTTAAATCAAGAATTGGCAATATCCAGATTGGTAATAAAGTAGATGGCAAATTCCATGAAGTTTTCATTGATAACAAGCTGAATTTTCCAGTGCCACATACAAAGTATAGCTAAAAAAAATTTAAAATCACTTGGCATTCTTTTCTAAGTCAGATATTATGTACATAAATCAAAAAATCAATTGTTTATTCAGGTAAAGTACATACATACAAGGGGTGATACAAATATTGATGAATTTATATTGTTGACCAGACCACACACTAGAAGTTGAAGGGACGCAACGTTTCGGTCCGTCCTGGACCATTCTCAAGTCGATTGTGATGAGGAGGTAGGGTCAGGCAATAAATAGGCAAGAGAGAGCTGAAGAGGAAAGTCAGGTGTAGGGGATAGTAGTAATGAAAACTGCAGAAGGCCAGGATTTTAAGGTCAGGATTGCCGTTACAGTTCAACATTATATATATATATATATATATATATATATATATATATATATATATATATATATATATATATATATATATAAATATATATATATGTCGTACCTAGTAGCCAGAACGCCCTTCTATACCTACTATGCAAGGCCCGATTTGCCTAATAAGCCAAGTTTTTCTGAATTAATATATTTTCTCTAATTTTTTTCTTATGAAATGATAAAGCTACCCATTTCATTATGTATGAGGTCAATTTGTTTTTATTGGAGTAAAAATTAACGTTGATATATGACCGAACCTAACCAACCCTACCTAACCTAACCTAACCTATCTTCCTAGGTTAGGTTAGGTTAGGTAGCCGAAAATGTTAGGTTAGGTTAGGTTAGGTAGGTTAGGTAGTCGAAAAACAATTAATTCATGAAAACTTGGCTTATTAGGCAAATCGGGCCTTGCATAGTAGGCTGAGAAGTGAGTTCTGGCTACTAGGTACGACATATATATATATATATATATATATATATATATATATATATATATATATATATATATATATATATATATATATATATATAATACACATGAGAGGATGTGCAGTGACTTAATATCTAACATATTCAGTGATTTGAGTAGAGGCACCGAGTGATGTCTGGGGCCAGAGTTGGATATTGTCCTAATAGCAGCTTTGTGTTGAGTAATTAGAGGATATAAAGGATTTTGGGTAGTATAACCCCAAGCACAAATACCATAGTACCTTACATCTGGACAAACAACCTCTCCGCTTACTTCAGGTATAATCACTGATAGCACTACTGACCATTACCCCACATTTCTCTTAACTAACATTAGCAAACCACCTCTAGAGTCAAAGGAGTTAAGTTGTAGGCTGCACAATGAAACTGCTATAGACAATTTTATAACTGCTGCTGATAATGTCAACTGGGAGTCTGAGTTAGGTAACATAGGGGGGGGGGGGCATCAACCTAGCAGTGCATCTTTTCTTCAAAAAACTCTTAGCCTTTATAACACCAACTGTCCTATGCTTACAAAACAAGTCACAACCAAAAGGCTTAACAATCCCTGGCTTACAAAGGGAATACTTAAATCCATTAAAAAAACATGACCTTGAGAAGAAGTATAGGTTAGGAATTGTCTCCAAAGAAATCTCAAAGCATTACTCGTTATTGCTATCAAAGATATTTAGATGAGCCAAAACTAAATACTTACAAGATAAATTTACCCAAATAAAGAGCAACATTAAAAAAACTTGAAGCACAATTTCACAAATATTGGGATCAAAGAAGACTTTAAAAAACAAAACAACACTCCTGTTCAATAACGATGGTCAGCTTTCAGCCTCAGATTCTGCTATTGAGTTCAATAGGTTCTTCTCTTCCATTGGGTCATCCCTTGCAAATGATATTCCATCTTCCAGTACTGACGTTAAGGACTATCTTACAGGTAACTATCCACAGTCTCTGTACCTAAAGCCTATTAATTCCACTGACGTCAATGAGATAATCCTTTCCCTTAAAACCAAGTCTAGTTCTCTTTAGGAGATACCAACTTTAATTTACAAAAAAGCCTCCATATCTTTAGCCCCAGCTATTGCATTGCTCTTCAACAAGTCACTTGAACTCCAAACCTTTCCAGATATTCTAAAAAAAAGAGAGTAACGCCTGTCCACAAATGTGGTGATCTCACAGATGTTAACAACTACAGACCTATATCAATCCTGCCAAACTTGTCAAAAAATTTTGAAAAACTAATCTACAAGCAGCTTTACTCTTATCTAGCCAAACACAATATACTTAGCCCTTGCCAATATGGCTTCAGACCCAAAAATAGCACTAACGATGCACTTATTAGTATGCTTAACTCGATTCATACAGCTCTTGATAAAAATGACTTCCCTGTTGGGTTATTTGTGGACCTGCGTAAGGCTTTTGACACTGTCAACCACCAAAACCTTCTTCTTAAATTACATCATTATGGAGTCAGAGGACACTCCCTGCAATACCTCAAATCCTACCTTACTGACAGGCTCCAGTATGTTTCTGTGAATAATTCCATTTCTCCCACCCTACCCATCAACATTGGTGTTCCTCAGGGCAGCGTACTTGGCCCTCTCCTCTTTCTCATATACATTAATGACCTTCCAAATGCCTCCCAACACCTCAAACCAATTCTATTTGCTGACGACACAACCTTCATTTACTCCAGTTCTGACCCCCTTGCTCTAAATGCCACAGTAAATACTGAGCTAAATAAAGTCCATCTTTGGCTAACTGCCAACAAACTCACCCTTAACATTGACAAAACTTTCTATATTCTGTTTGGCAATAAATCCTCTAATCAAATAAATATCAAAATAAACAATACCCAAATTTGTAACAAATTAGATGGCAAATTCCTTGGCATTCTCATTGACCACAAGCTGAATTTCCAGGGACACATTCAAAATATATAAAATAAAGTTTCAAAAACTGTTGGCATTCTTTCTAAGATCAGATATTATGTACCACGTCCTACTCTGGTGACTCTCTATTACTCCCTCATCTATCCATATCTCAACTATGGTATTTGTGCTTGGGGTTCTACTACCCAAAATCATTTACGTCCTCTAATTACTCAACACAAAGCTGCTATTAGGACAATATCCAACTCTGGCCCCAGATATCACTTGGTACCCCTACTCAAATCTCTGAATATGTTAGACATTAATTCACTGCACATTCTCTCATGTGTATTATACATATATAAAACGCTAAACTGTAATGCCAATCCTGACCTCAAAAGCTTCATAGAAGGTTGTAACAGAACCCATGAGCACCACACCAGAAATAAATACAGTTTTTATATTCCAAGAGTACGACTTAATCAAACTAGAAATGCTCTACAAATCAAGGGACCCAGATAGTGGAATGACCTTCCCAACCATGTTAAAGACTGTACCTCTCTCAACCAGTTTAAGATAAAAACGAAGCTATACCTAATAAATTCCCTGTAACCTACCTTACCCCTCTATTGTCAACCAATGTCTGTTTTTTTTTAAACAGCGCTGTTTGTCGACAGAATTGTATTTGTGCTGCTTTTTCAGCTATGTTTTCATTCCATGTTTTCATTTTGTTCTGTATGCTCAGTTAGCTTTAGTCATTTAAGTTTTTCATGCCCGAAAAGCTTTGCGTAATAGTGGCTTTAGGCATTGTATGTACTATCCCTATAGCCATCGTGATCCAGGAATTGCGTACTAAGTTGAATTATTCAATTGAAGCAAGAGACATTAAGTCAGCTTATAGAGTGGGTGCCAAATCATCTGGTACAAACAACAGAAAGATAAGGGTGAAGTTAGATAGCTGCTCCCGCAAGTCAGACCTTATCACTACTGCAGTCGGTATGAAATCCAAGGTTTATGTGAACGAATGTCTTACCAGATTCAGACAAAATCTCTTATTTAAACTACGTGGAATTTGCAATAGATCCACTGCTATTAAACATTGTTTTGTGCGCGATGGTAAAATAATAGCTAGGAAGACTGACTCTGGAAAAACTTATGTCATAACCACTGACGCACACCTCACTTCTTTCCTGGATGACTGTGGGATAACAGCTGAATAACCAGAACATAATTTGTAGTCTCACATACAACCAAAGTGTACTTAAGCTCTGCCTTTCCTTTCCAAAGGTGTTTATTTTTATTTTTTTATTTTTTTTTGTTTGTCATCTTTGCCTGTTTTATACTCTTAATTATTTGTTCTTAGTTAATCCCCTTGTCACTAAACCTAGGGCTTTTTATTACCCCGTTAATTAACCATTACTAAGCTAATTATCTTCAAGATCATTTTTTTATGATTATCATTTTTCTTATTATTTTTTATTTTACATTAATATTGTCAGTCTCTACTGATTTTTTGTTTTTTTATTTTATGTAACTTCTGTGTCCTCCCTGGCTAACTATTGGATCTTTATTTTACTTCTAAATTGTTACTATTTTATTGTATTTGCTTTTATTCTTGTGTTTTGCTTTATCGTGTATCTTATATCGTGATCCCTCTGCATCTCTATGCTCACTGATATTGATCCTGATCAAAATCTTCTGTCTCATATCTACACCAACCAGCACATTGATCATCATTATTGCAAGTATTTCACAGCACACCAGGCTAAAAACAAACTTCAAAATAGCACCTGTCTATCAGTTTATAACCAAAATGTTAGATCACTTGGTAAACATTTTGACGATTTAAATGCATTACTCACAGCAATAGGTACTAACCTATCGTTCATTATTTTAACAGAAACTTGGCTAAATAAAGACTATACCCAACTCTACAACTTAGCTGGTTATAAAGCCATTCATAACTGTAGGCCTAATAAAAAAGGTGGTGGCACAGCTATATATTACCGAGATACATTTATCTGCAACAGTGTTATTAGTGACAGAGATGACTACTGTGAATATACTTTTGCTCAGTTTTCAATTAAATCCCTTAAATCTTCTTTGACTGTTGGAGCCATCTATAGATTTCCCAATACTAACATAGCTTCTTTCTCAGACAACCTAAGGAATCTTATTATAAACAACAATCTCAACAAAAACCACTTCATTCTGGGAGGAGATTTTAATATTGACCTGGGTCAACAAAATTGCTCTCAAGTTGACTATTTCCTTAACAGCATGAACTCCTGTATGCTAATCCCCACAATCACCAAACCTACCCGAGTCACTCAAACATCAGCCACTACCTTGGACCACATATGGACAAACATAACAGCTCCCCTTGTATCTGGTATAATTTACGACAGAACAACTGACCACTATCCTACCTTTCTCATAGCGAACATGGACATAACACCACCAAAAAGCAAGAAACTTTCATTTAGGCTACACAGTGAATCAGCTTTAGACAATCTTACAGAGGCACTTTACAATATTAACTGGGATTCTGAATTCAATAATACCCATGATATAAATTCATTAGCTAACCTCTTCATCTCCAAAACTCTAAGCCTCTACAACATTCATTGTCCCCTTCTTACCAAGCAAGTAACTGACAAAAGATTAAACAATCCATGGCTCACAAGTGGCATTCTCAACTCAATCAACAAGAAACATGAATATGAAAAGAAAGTTAGGATTGGCCTAGTTTCAAAGGAAGTAGCTAAAAGGTACTCATCAATGCTTACCAGTATCATAAGAAAGGCAAAACTTGCATATTATGTCAATAGATTCAATGAAGCAAAAGGCAACATGAAAAGCACTTGGAAAACTATCTCTAGTATCCTAGGAACTAAACAACACTCACATAACCAAATAAAACTCTACAAGGATGGGGGTATACCGTCAACTGACTTAGAAATGGCAAATGAATTTAATAGTTTCTTTTCATCGGTTGGTGCTAATCTTGCCAGTAAAATCCCACAGACTCAGACACATATTAACACATATCTCTCAGGCAGCTATCCAAACTCTCTTCTCCTTTCACCAATCAGCCCGGCAGATGTTGTGTCCATCATACATTCTCTAAAAACCAAGGCAGGGAACACCAGTGAAATTCCGTCCATTGTGTACAAGAGAGCCTCCCATGCCCTTTCCTCACCCATAGCACTACTGTTCAACAAATCTATAGAGTATCACACCTTCCCTGATATCCTCAAAAAAGCAAGAGTAACGCCAGTCCATAAAGGAGGCAATCCGGCGGACATAAACAATTATAGACCAATATCAAATCTACCCATTCTATCAAAAATATTTGAAAAAATTATTTACAAACAGCTCTATTCCTACCTCGTAAAATTCGACATACTCAGCCCCTGCCAGTTTGGCTTCCGGTCCCAAAAGAGCACCAATGATGCAATCATTAGTCTCCTTGACATTATCTACTCAGCCCTTGACAAAAATGAGTTTCCGATTGGACTCTTCATTGACCTAAGAAAAGCCTTTGATACTGTTAATCACAACTACCTCTTACTTAAACTCCAGCATTATGGAATCCGAGGCCTTGCCCTTGACTACATCCGATCCTATCTTAGTGACAGACACCAATATGTAACCATCAATGATACAACTTCTTCCACTCTACCAATTACCGTTGGAGTGCCACAGGGCAGCATCTTAGGACCTCTTCTATTTCTTATATATATAAACGATCTGCCTAATGTCTCTAATATTCTCAAACCTATATTGTTTGCTGACGATACTACCCTTATCTACTCAAACCTCAACCCACATACACTAAATAATGTTGTGAATAATGAATTAAAAAAAGTCCACTTATGGATGTCAACGAACAAACTAACATTAAACATCGAAAAGACTTACTACATCTTATTTGGAAGCAAATCATCAAATGCAATTCAGCTACAAATAGACAACATTAACATCAGTAATAAAAATGATGGCAAGTTTCTTGGCCTATTCCTAGACAAGAGACTCAACTTCAGCACCCACATTCAACACATAACTAAGAAAGTCTCTAAGACAGTTGGTATACTCTCCAAAATCAGATATTATGTTCCTAACTCTGCTCTCCTCTCACTATATTATGCACTAATCTACCCCTATCTTAATTATGGTATCTGTGCATGGGGGTCTACCACTGCAAACCACCTTAAGCCCATCATCACACAGCAAAAATCTGCTATCAGAATAATAACTAACTCTGCTTTCAGACAACACTCAGCTCCCTTGTTTAAATCCCTAAACTTGCTAAATATTAACTCCCTCCACACATTCTCTTGTGTCAACTACATTTACAAAACCCTGTTCTTAAATGCAAACCATGCTCTGAAACTCTCCCTGGACAGATGTAATAGGACCCATTATCACCACACCAGAAATAAATATCTCTTTGATATCCCCAGGGTCAAACTTAATCTGTGTAAACACTCTATGCAAATTAAGGGACCTAGTCTATGGAACTCACTCCCTAGTGAATTGAAAAACTGTAAAACTTTTGCCTTATTTAAAAGCAAAACCAAAAAGTACCTAACTTCATCTATTTAGTTTCCTACACTGAGCTTTAAATTTGCTCTGTACCTAGTGTTACCCAATCTCCTAATTTTTATGTAATATCAAACAACCTTATAATTGTGTTCATTGCTGTCTTCTTTTATGTGCTAGCCATATGCTGTATTGTGACTACCAATTTTTGTCAACTACCATCCAAGCTGTCATTGCAATCAATCTTATATTGTTTCTGCTGTATTGTGCCTACCAATTTGTTGTCAACTACCATTTTAAGCTGTCACTGCAATCAATCATAGCTACCTATGTGCTTTAATATACTGTACCTATAATTTTATCTCATCTTCTTTTTTTTCATTCCATGTAATCTGTTATCATTTTTTTGTCTATAAATTTTGCAAGTATTTACTTCCTTAAAATTTTCTTAGATTAAGGACCTGCCCGAAACGCTGCGCGTGCTAGTGGCTTTACAAGACTGTAATTACCATATTTGTATCCTCACATTCCTTATGTACATTCTTGTATATACATAAATAAATAAATAAATAAATAAATCTATAAATCCATCACTCTGTAAAATCTCTTGTATGTATGTACCTTACCTAAATAAACATTTAATTTGATTTGATTTGATAGTTGAGATATGGATCGATGAGAGAGTAATAGAGCATCACCAGGGCAGGGCAAGGTACATAATATCTGATCTTAGAAAGAATGCCAACAGTTTTTTTAATTTTTTTTTATATTTAGAATGTGTCCATGGAAATTCAGCTCGTTGTCAATGAGAACGCCAAGGAATTTGCCATTTATTTTGTTACAAATTTTGGTATTATTTATCCTGAGATTTATTTGATTTGAGGATTTATTGCCAAACAAAATATAGAAAGGTTTGTCAATGTTGAGGGTGAGTTTGTTAGCAGTTAGCCAAAGATGGACTTTATTTAGCTCAGTGTTCACTGTGACATTTAGAGCAAGGGGGTCAGGACTGGAGTAAATGAAAGTTGTGTCGTCAGCAAATAGAATTGGTTTGAGGTGTTGGGAGTCATTTGGAAGGTCATTAATGTAGATGAGAAAGAGGAGGGGGCCAAGTATGCTGCCCTGAGGAACACCAATGTTGATGGGTTGGGTGGGAGAAATTGAATTATTCACAGAACATACTGGCGTCTGTCAGTAAGGTAAGATTTGAGGTATTGCAGGGAGTGACCTCTGACTCCATAATGATGTATTATACGAAGAAGGTTTTGGTGGTTGAGTGTCAAAAGCCTTACGCAGGTTCACAAATAACCCAACAGAGAACTTATTTTTATCAAGAACTGCATGTATCAAGTTAATCATACTAATAATTGCATCGTTAGTACTTTCTTTGGGACAGAAGCCTTATTGACAATAGCTAAGTATATTGTGTTTGGCTAGATAAGAGTAAAGCTGCTTGTAGATGAGTTTTTCAAATGTTTTTGACAAGTTTGGCAGGATTGATATAGGTCTGTAGTTGTTAATATCAGTGTGATCACCACATTTGTGGACAGGGGTTACTCTCGCTTTTTTTAGAATATCTGGAAAGGTTTGGAGTTCAAGTGACTTGTTGAAGAGCAGTGCAATAGCAGGAGCTAAAGATCTGGAGACTTTTTTTGTAAATTAAAGTTGGTATCTCCTCAAGGGCATTAGACTTGGATTTAAGGGAAAGGATTATCTCATTAACATCAGTGGAATTTGCAGGCGTTAGGTACAGAGACTGTCGATACTTACCTGTAAGATAGTCCTGAACATCAGTACTGGAAGATGGAATATCATTTGCAAAGGATGACCCAATGGAAGAGAAGAACCTATTGAACTCAATAGCAGTATCAGAGGCTGTAAGCTCACCATCGTTATTGGACAGGAGTATTGGTTTGTTATTTAAAGTCTTCTTTGATCCCAATATTTGTGAAATTGTGCTCCATGTTTTCTTAATGTTGCCCTTTGTTTGAGTAAATTTATCTTCGTAGTATTTAATTTTGGCTCTTTTAATTATTTTAGATAGCAATTCTTTGAAATTTTTTTGGAGATGATTCCTAACCTATACTTCTTCTCAAGGTCATGTTTTTATTAATAGATTTAAGTATTCTCTTTGTAAGCCAAGGAATGTTTAGCCTTTTAGTTGTGACTTGTTTCGTTAGCATAGGACAGTGGGTGTTATAAAGGCTGAGAGTTTTTTGAAGAAAAGATTGCACTGCTAGGTTGATGTCCCCTGTGTTACCTAATTCGGTCTCCCAGTTAACATTAGCAGCAGCAGCTATAAAATTGTCCATGGCAGTTTCATTGTGCAGCCTAAAGCTTATCTCCTTTGTCTCTAGAGGTGGTTTGTTAATGTAAGGAGAAATGTGGGGTAATGGTCTGTAGTGCTATCGATGATTATCCCTGAAGTAAGCTTAGAGGTTATGTTGGTCCAGATGTGATCAAGAGCCGTGGCAGTACTATCATTGATTCTAGTAGGTCTAGTGATTAAGGGTATGAGGAAGCAGGAATTCATACAGTTGAATAAACTAGCAGCAGGAGGGTCCTCAGGCTCACAGAGATCAATATTAAAGTCCCCTGCGATAATTAGATGGTTTTTGTTCAGTCTGTTATCTGTTTCCCTCAGTAATATGATCACTTCAATGTCTGCTCTATTCATAGAATTATTTCTTCGATCTCTCTGTTTAGATTTATTTTCCTTTCTGAAAACAGTTGTGTCTGTTTCAGCAATTTCTGTTATTTTTTCCTTCTGTACAGTCGTCTGCGTGTTCTCTTTCTAGCGTTGTCCTCTTTCTGACCCTCCTCACAGGCATGTGCTCTAAACAGATCTAGTTGGTTTCAGCTGTCAGTGGAGCTATTCCCTCTGTGAGAGTTTTGTCGCTTAAGATGGTTTCCCAATGAATGTTTCCAAGGTCTATATTTATTTCTTCCCAGTCGATCCTCTTATTGTTGAAATTGAATTGATTGAATAAGCCTTCTAGCTTGTTGGTTCTGTTGAACTTACTACTGTTATTAATGTTAGTTTGCACTTCAATGAGCTTACAGTGTGAGTGTGTAGAATCTGAGATTGTAATGTGTCTGATTAGTCTGCTGAGTAACGGTTGTGGTGTCAGTGTAGCCAAAAGTTTTGTTGTGTGTTAAATTATTTTTAATTAAAAACAGTTTGTTAGGGTGTGCTAGAGGTACACTTTACTTCTCATTTGACTTTTACACTAGAATATGAGCTCATTTTGGACATTGTCAAGATGAGTGTTTATTTACCATAACTGTTGTTGTTGTCTACCTTACATGGTACAAGCAGGTGAGTTGTGGCGTTCATTTACATAATTGTGTGTTAGACTTGAGACCAAATAGATCTTTTGGATGTAATTTCATTCATTTGTTAAGAGCACGTTGTTACGGCCCTACTGGGACGCAACCTGGTTCTTTTCTGATGGTATTAGTTTTTTGGGTATCCGGCCCCAAGTTAGTAGAGGCTTTCAAGGGGTGAGCTCCGTAACGCAAGTAAAATCAATGATGGAGGTACATTAAATACACATGTATGCTTAATTATATATATTCCTTTCCCACCACCATATGTAAATTAAAGTCACAAAAGGGATTTATTACTACACAGTATTTACATCTTCGTCTTCCTCTGAAGACACTGGATACTTGGCGATGCTCACTCTGGGTAGCGTTTCCTGGTTTTCTCTTCCGTCGCCCAGAACCCACGATGAATCTACCCTAGCCACAGGCCAGCCAAATTACAATCCCACTGGGTGCCTTGTCGTGATGGCCTACAACCACAGTCCAGCCTGTAGCTGGCAGGTACTATTCAGCCACACTGTTAAACCACTCCACGACTAATACTAGGGTTGCGAGCCCTAGGCAGGAGCCTCGTGTGACTCGCTGTTCACTCTCCTCGGTCGGCACCGCAGTGGGTGGTCTTTTCCACCAGCGAGCCCCAGAGACGGCGAATCCCGTCACTGCCACTCCTTAGGCAGTCTATCACACACTCAGCAGAGTTCGTCTGGGGGTGGCTCACAACTTCTACAAAGCAGACTGGTGAAGAGACCTTGGCTGCCTTGGGTAGACTGATTCAACGTACCTCACAGCCGTCCTTGGTTGACTCTGAAAGCAGACACGTCATCAGTACTGGGGACACTACATGGGATCACTAGGAAACATCACTTACTAGCTTAGACACAAACGTCCACCTATTCGCTCCATAGATGGCGTTCACTGTCTAAGCGCCACCTCACCAGAGGTCAGCAGCGGCTACATCACGAGCCGACTAGGACAGACATCCAGCACTTATTGCCGGCATCTCTCGTCATCACTAGATGGCATTGTCCATTTTGTGGGATTTTCGGAAGCGGACTCACAGATGGCGTGGACTTCACGGCTTCGTGCTCGGGCGAGGAATTTTGGTTCGTAACACACGTGCCCAAAGCCCATGCTTTGGGCACACTATACAGTAGTGTAAGTTTGCCTCGGGTAATAAATAACAGTGATCATCATTACCCGGTATCAGGGGATGGACGGTGTTTCAGGCCATCCTCCAAAGGTTTCACAATGTCAAGCAAACGGTCAATTTAAAGTAGTCTCCCCTACCCTACCAGAGGCTCCAAAACAGAAAATGGGACAGTACATCAATTTTTTGAGTTGCTTTCATTTTCTCGTACATTTTTTGGCCTTGTGTGATGCATATGAGCAAAAAGTGATGCTCTTTATCAGAGGACAGGTTAAGTATTTACTCGGAGTAGAGAGAATATTATAGAGAATCTTTTTTTTTTCTCTTTGGCAGGAACACCACTTGAATATGGCGTTGCTTGTGTGGGTGTGGCGGCGAAGTGATCTGGCCGCAGCGGTGCGACCCATCGTGGCTGTACTGATTTACATGCTGGATGATCCCGGAAGCGCCTTAGTCGTACCTTAGCGTGCATCTTAGCCCAGATTCAAGTTCGAACCCTCATTACGGCCTTTGTGGATTTGTTCATTAAATGTATAATGATATTGTGATTTCTGTATCACAAGTGATGTTCTTTTCCTTAAGAATGTATTCCATGATTTGTATACAGATAAAGGTTTGATTGATAACAGTTGTGTACCTCAACTTGTCTTGATAATAAACAATAAAAGTATATTTTAGTATAAAAACTTATTATTGCTGTCAAGTTTCATAATTTCTGGAGTGCAAGACGACTGGTATTGCCCCTTTTAACCCTTCCGTGGTGCCTCCTTGCCGTGGTGAGGGGGCTCACGTACACCCCCCTGTGACCGGTGTATGTTGCCTTTGCCCCCTCTCCTGCCCCTTTTTGGGTGGTGGACGTGCTGAAGGGCACCACATAGGGGCCTTATGAGCCATCAGACCACCCGCTAGAGGGGTTGCCTGTGAGGGGCCGCCCTGAGTGGATGGTTGGGTGTCCATGCTGGGGCGATAGGGGGAATGGGGTCTTAGCACCAGTGTGGGAGAATGAACGAAGTAGTAGGACTCCCCTGTTGAAAAGGGGGAGCACCGCTGGGGACAACACACCCTTCCTGCACTGGCCCGTGCTCAGTCTCCCTGGCTGCCCTGGTAGGTGACATCTCTTGGTTCCAGGTCCCAAACTTTTGATATTGTTTGCTGCATGGATGACGATACGACTTCTCTTACCCAGGCTCATGGGGTGGGTGACCAGGCCCCTGAGTCGGACCGTCCTGGAAGACCAGGATCTGTAGACCCCGCTACAGGGCCCGGTTTAGGCCCAGACCGGACTCTTCCTTCCTGCTCCCCTCCCTCCTCTGTGGTTGGGTCGAGCCCCAAGCCTGCTGTGGTGACCGCCTCGTCCCCTTGTATGGCTCCATCTTATTGTGACTAATGCACCTTTTGACCCATCTCTCTCTAAAGGTTCTCATCGCCGTCCCCTCCACGGCTACTCTCGTATGCTCCCTTCCCATACTAATTTATACCATGCTCTGTTTGGTCCTGCTTTGACCTCCATCCTTTACATTCAACTCCTGACAATTTTTCCCTTCATAGGCATCTTGTAGATTCCGTAGATGCCTCAGTTACCTTCAACCCCACCCGTCTTGGTACCCGTGTCGTTGCTGCTCCTCAGGATGCAGCCACCCGCTTGGCCGCCTTATCCTGCCTTGGCGAGACCCCTGTTCAAATCTCAAAGAACACTCGGGTAAATGCCAGTGTTGGCACTGTTCTCCTCCCACACCATGTTGCGACTGGTGTTAGGAATCTAAAAGACTGAAAAGACCACGAGGATATCAAGCATATCCTCAAGGCCCAGGGTCATTCTGTCCTCCAGGTGGATACGTTTACTCATCCCCCTCATGGTTATCGCCGTCTGCCCCTTCGGGTTGTGAAGATTAACTTTAATGGTAGGACCCTTCCGCCCTCTGTCATTCTTGCTGGTGCCAGATGCTCCGTTCAGGAGTATATTCCATCTCCTCGGCTCTGCAATAAGTGCTGGAGGTTTGGGCATGGTGCCCTCAAATGCTCTAGTCCTGTCTCTCTCTGTCCCATGTGTGGAGGCGAGGGTCACTCTAAGGTGGAGTGCACTTCTCCCTAGGTCCGCTGCCTTAATTGCCGTGAGGCCAACCCTACCTTCTCCCGCACGTGTATACGTTACAAACTTCAGGCGGCCGTCCTCAACTTGAAGCACCGGGACCATTTGTCTTTTCCTGAGGTTCGGCGCTAAGTTCATTGTCTCCCCTCTTTCGCTGGCGTATCCTATACTCGCGTGGTGCACTCCTCCTCTCCTCGTCCTACCCACCTTACTCAGTCTCACAACCGTTTCCAAGCCTTAGACCTGGACACACCCACCACCACCTCCCCTGTTTCCCTCCATTCTGTCCCGGAGGTCCCCCCTTCTGGTTCTCTGTCTAGGGTATCCCTTCTTTCTACCCAGTCTGTCATGTCTCCTGTGTCTTCTTTCTCCTCTCCTTCTGGTCTTCCTTCCCATCATTCTCCTCCGTCTCTTGGCTCACCACGCCACCTGACAGTGATTGGTCTGATTGGAGAGGATGTAACAAGGAAGGTATTAATAAGACATTAAAAACAGTGGACATATGTTAGATGAATAGTTTAGCACTAATAATGTTGAAATTTTAATGGAAAAAGAATGTGTTTTATATTGAGCTCATCGGAAGTCATATGTACCATTTTTATATGTGAAATTCTGACTTTTGGGGAGTTGGTTAAACTCAGCATATTATAATTAATGTCCTAAATATACCCAGAAAAATATCATGCAAATTGTGTATTGTTTGACCTAGTTGGTTGTGTTTGTATTTGTACATATATAGCACAATTAATATACTTGTATATTAATTGTGCAGATTATGTATTTTGCATAAGTTGTATGATTATTGCAATTATGTATTGATTATATTTCCATAAATTTTTTATTGTTTTGTGCAAGTTGTATGTACTAATTGTATATGTTTTTGTATGTGTATTTGTTGAAATTGCGTAGTTGTGTACTTAATGAATATGTGCTAGTTATGTATTGTTCATATTTTGGTAAGTAGTGTATTGATTATATTTTTGAGCAAGTTGTACAAATGTCGCAATTGTATTTGTGTAAATCGTGTATTTATGCTAGTTGTGTATTTTCATATTTGGGGTAGTTATGTATTGTACGTATTTGTGCTAGATATGTATTTGTGCAAGTTGTGTAATAATTATGAAAGATGTGTAATATTTGTGAAAGTTGTGTATTAATTGCGCATGTTGTGTAATTGCATATGGACGAATTGTTTATTTATACCTTTGTGTATTGATTGTCATTGTGCAAGTTGAGTAATTATATAGCAAGTTTTCTTCTATTAATTGTGCAAAGATGTATAATAATTACACAAATTGTGTAATAATTGTCCATGTTTTATAATAATTTTTGTGCTAATAGTGCATTTATGCAAGCTGTGTTTTTAATTTGTTGAAGTGGAACTGGTGCAGCTGTATTTTTTAGTGTGCAAATTGTGTATTTCGTGTAAGCTCTGTAATCTGAAAAAATAGATCTTAATGGTGTAAGTGTATTTTGGTTTATGAGACAATGTATGGGTATTTTGTGAAAATTATGTATGTGGAATTTTAGTGAAAGCGCATTTTTGATTGTCTAAATGCATAAGCATTTTTATATATTTGTGCAAATACCATACTTTGTGTAAATGTCATACTCTGAGCGTATATGCAATATTGCGTAAATGGTATATTTTGAGTGTAAATAATATATTTTGTGCATAAATGACATATTTGGCGTGTAAATGCTGTATTTTCTGTGTATGGCATAAATTACATCTGATTAATGGGGGAAATGGTGGCAAAAAACTAGGCTATTCTCTATGAATGTATAGGCTGTGGAATATGTGTAGGTAAATATGATTGTATTTGCGACTGTTGGTTTTGAAACAAGTTAGCTGATTTGCGTAGCAAGACTAGGATTTTTTTTGAGGTATAAAAATGATTAGCCTATGAATATAGTAACTAGCATCCAGCTAAGTTGCTAGATGGATGAATTGAGGTGCGACATTTAGATAGCTATTTGATGGATGTCACGACAGCTGACTAGCGTATCAAAACAGCTACTAATCCGCTGTGCTGCCAGATGTGTGGTAGCTACTTGTGGATTACAGTACGATATCTAGCTATAGGGTTTCATAATTGCTGTTGTGTATAAAACTAGAATGACAGCTACTTATTAAAACTATTATTGTAAAATAATACTTTAAGTGGGATCCCTTGGTTGTTTTAAGCATAGGTTGGACATGAATATGAATGAGATTGGGTGGAAATATATAGGAGCTGCCTCGTATGGGCCAATAGGACTTCTGTAGTTACCTTTATTCTTATGTTCAGCTCACCTACAATGCTGCCAGATGTACGATTTTGCTTAAATTGCAGTACGACATTTGGGCTGCTGTTATACTTTTGAACTTATCACTGAATAATGATTACAGTTGTGGATGACTAAAATATATATTCTTAAACCTCTGATTAGGTTAGGTGGGGATGGTTAGTCTAGCCATTTTTAATAATAACATCAAATACACATGCCAGTAGGATTCTAAAGGCCGCATTGGTCATCTGGTGACGTCATTCATAGTTGACCAGTCAGGTGCTGTGATACCTTGACACTTATATGCTAATGGCCAGCAATACCTTATCCCTATACCTGAGGTCGCTTTTCGCGACGTCGATAAACAACTACAACAACTGATCTGTAGAATGTATTTGTTTGTTATATATAATAAGTTTGGTTAGGATGGTTTGATCGGGTTTATGAATATCAGAAAATATGAGCAATGAGCGAAAATACGAGCCAATGTAGCTGAATATCAACTCTGATGAAGCACAGAGTACAGTTGAGGTATTAAGCCTGATTAAGAGTTCACACTTATGTGTGAACCTCTTAGGGTCCGCATTTAGCACGTTGGCGCCTCGTGCCGCATTAGGGATGATGACGTCAGAAAAGAAGGCCTTATTTCAAAACTTGAGAGGCTTGCTTTTACTGAATGTAGTATTCCTATATATGTACACTGAATGAGTATTTTTTATTTGTTATATGCTACAGTAAGGTGTAGGGGAGGTATGTTTTTGAGAGAATGTGAGATGTGCATATATATTTATGTACGTGCATATATATTTATGCGTTATGAAGCTATATTGGATTCGTACTGAAATCGCATTGAAGTCACCACGCCTGGCAGGGGACTGTTTTCTTACAAATGGATGATAGTGGGTTTTCATTTTTTTTTTGTTTTTT
This sequence comes from Procambarus clarkii, assembly GCF_040958095.1. Classification (NCBI taxonomy): domain Eukaryota; kingdom Metazoa; phylum Arthropoda; class Malacostraca; order Decapoda; family Cambaridae; genus Procambarus; species Procambarus clarkii. The sequence goes on along the minus strand of NC_091187.1, from coordinate 5,530,205 downwards.
TTGAGATATAAACAAGAGTTGTTACATTCTTGTACAGCCACTAGTACGCGTAGCGTTTCGGGCAAGTCCTTAATCCTATGGTCCCTGGAATACGATCCCCTGCCGCGAAGAATCGTTTTTTCATCCAAGTACACATTTTACTGTTGCGTTAAACAGAGGCTACAGTTAAGGAATTGCGCCCAGTAAATCCTCCCCGGCCAGGATACGAACCCATGACATAGCGCTCGCGGAACGCCAGGCGAGTGTCTTACCACTACACCACGGAGACTGCTTTTTATTTGCCCTATGTTCAATAAGCATTCCTTGAAGAAAAGATTGACAAAGCTTAAATTGCATTACCTACAAAGGCGAAGAAGAAATAGGGGAAACATGGCAAAAGGGATATTAATGGGTTATTAATACTGTAAACATGAAACAATGGACATAAATTGGAATAAGTTTTTGATTTAGGAAAATGATCTGGGTAAATACTGGTTCTGTAACAAGGTTGAACTCATTTCTTACTTTAATATGAAATCTCGCCTATAAAATGATCTTAGACAATGGGAAACAGTATGGTAATACCTTATTGAGAAAAACGAGCTTATAATGGTTAACGTCATTGAACATTAGGTTTGACAGAAGGCAGCATTTGAATCCCCCCTTTGCTATAAATATTGAAAATGGGAATAAATACACTATAACAGAAAACGGACTTATTCATGGAAGATGAAAATGGGGTGACGTCATTGTCCATTAGCGATGCCTGTGCATGGACCACTGGGGTAACAGAATTTGGGTGCATCAGGAGCCGGCTTTTTAATCCCCTCTTAGCATAAATATTGAAAATGGGAATAAATATTTTGTATCAGAAAATGGGATTATACAAGGAAGATGAAGACTGGGTGACGTCATTGACCATTAGCGATGTCTGTCCATCGGTCACCGGGCTAACGAAAAACGTGTATACCAGAACGCTGCAGTCAAATCTCACCGGGGTAACGAAAAACGAGTATGCCAGAATGCTGCAGGTGAAAAAAACAAAATTGCAGCGTTCTGGCATACTCTCCACTACTGATGGGTAAGGGGTCCACCACCACTCACAGGATAGGTAAGGGGTCCACTACCGCTCACAGAGTCGGTAAGGGGTCCACTTCCGCCCACAGGGTCAGTAGGGGGTCCACCACCACCCACAGGATAGATAGTGGGTCCACTACCGCCCACACGGTCGGTAAGGGGTCCACTATACCGCTCACAGGGTCGGTAAGGGGTCCACTACCGCCCACAGGGTCGGTAGGGGGTCCACCACCACCCACAGGATAGGTAGTGGGTCCACTACCGCCCACAGGGTCGGTAAGGGGTCCACTACCCCCCACAGGGTCGGTTGGGGGTCCACTACCGCCCACTGTTTCGGTAGGGGGTCCACTACCGCCCACAGGGTCAGTAAGGGGTCCACTACCGCCCACAGGGTCGGTAGGGGATCCACTGCCGCCCACAGGGTCGGTACCCACCAAACACACACCGAAACTACGACGTTGGTACAACGTTCGAACAAGTTTTAACACCTAACCAGTTATAACAACCAATATAGCAAGTTGTAACAACGTTCTAATACGTCATAAACACGTTAAGCCAAGATGAAAACAACTTTATTACAAGTTGTAACAAGCGAAAAATAGAGACAATTTCGGTTTGTGTTTCCAGGGTAGGGGTCCAGTACCGCCCACAGGGTCGGTAGAAGGTCCACTGCCGCCCACAGGGTCGGTATGGGGTCCACTGCTGCCCACTGGGTCGGTAGGGGGTCCACTGCCGCCCACAGGGTCGGTAGGGGGTCCACTAGTCTATGTTCTCCTATTCCACATTCCATAACATGGCATTTATTAACATTAAATTCCATTTGCCAAGTGGCGCTCCATATACTTATTTTGTCCAGGTCTTCTTGAAGGGCATGACAATCATCTAAGTTTCTTATCCTTCCTATTATCTTAGCATCATCAGCAAACATGTTCATATAATTCTGTATACCAACTGGTAGATCATTTATGTAGACAATAAACATCACTGGTGCAAGAACTGAACCCTGTGGTACTCCACTTGTGACATTTCTCCAGTCCGATACATTGCCTCTGATCACAACCCTCATTTTTCTATCAGTCAGAAAATTTTTCATCCATGTTAGAAGCATACCTGTCACTCCTCCAATATTTTCCAGTTTCCAGAACAACCTCTTATGTGGAACTCTGTCGAAAGCCTTTTTTAGGTCCAGATAGATGCAGTCAACCCAACCATCTCTTTCCTGTAATATATCTGTTGCTCGATCATAGAAACTGAGTAAATTCGATACACAGGATCTTCCAGATCGAAAACCATACTGTCTATCTGATATTATATCATTTCTCTCCAGGTGTTCTACCCCTTTAGATTTAATTATTTTTTCCAGTATTTTGACTATTACACTTGTCAATGATACCGGTCTATAATTAAGGGGGTCTTCCCTGCTTCCACTTTTGTAGATTGGAACTACGTTAGCCTTTTTCCACACATCAGCAACAACTCCTGTAAACAGGGATGCCTGAAAAATCAGTTGAAGAGGAATGCTGAGCTCAGGTGCACATTCTCTCAGAACCCATAGTGAAACTCCATCTGGACCAACTGCTTTGTACTTATTTAGGTCCTTGAGCATTTTTTCCACTTCGTCTCTAGACACCTCTATGTGCTCTATGTTGTTCTCTGGAATTCTTATTGTATCTGGTTCCCTGAAGATTTCATTTTGTACAAACACACTTTGGAACTTTTCGTTTAATGTTTCACACATTTCCTTTTCATTTTCCGTGAATCTATTTCCCATTTTCAACCTCTGAATATTATCCTTTACCTGCAATTTGTTGTTTATGAATTTATAGAATAGACCTGGTTTTGTTTTACATTTGTCTGCAATCCCTTTTTCAAAATTTCTTTCTGCCTCTCTCCTCACTGCCGTGTAGTTGTTTCTCGCATCTTTGTATCGCTGGTATGTTTGGGGGTTTGGCCTCTTCCTGTATTGATTCCATTTTTGTGTCTTTTGGTCTCTTGCCCTCTCGCAATTTCTGTTGAACCAATCCTGTTTCCTAGTTCTGCTTCTCTGTTTTGGTATAAATTTTTTTGTGCCTTTATCATATATTTCACAAAACCTGACATACATCTCATTCACTTCCTTGCCTAGCAACAAGTCTGTCCAATTATACTCACTAAAAAGTTTTCTAAGGTTGCCATAATGTCCTCTCCTAAAGTCAGGTTTTTCATTTGCATCGACCGTCATATTTTCTTCCAGATTATAACGCATTGCATATTTTATTCCCAAAAAGACATGGTCACTTTTACCCAAGGGAGGAAGGTACTGAATGTCAAATATTTCTTCCTCCTTCCTGGTAAATATCAAATCTAGCATGGAGGGAACGTCCCCTTCCCACATCCTCGTAGCTTGTTTAACTGACATACTTTAGCCATGATGGAGCTAGGAAGTTGAGCAAATTTTGGCCACTGGGCGGTGGAGCGCTCAGGGTTCATCGCTATGCTCAAAATTATGGGGCTTATATATGTGACATATATATATATATATATATATATATATATATATATATATATATATATATATATATATATATATATATATATATATATATATATATATATATTGTGACGGTAACGCGTTGGTGTTCGGCTGTTTAAGGCTAGGGGTATGGCCTCGTCACATAGTTATAAAAAAAAATAGAAAAACTGGAACTTCGTCTGTGGTAAGGTAAGGAGAAGACACACAAAACACAAGTAAATTTTAACAATGAAATTTTAATTACGTTAAATAAATCAAAACATGAAAAAATGGACAAACAAATTTGTATAATAAAATCAATCAATCAAAATAATAAGAATAATTAAATGACACAATGAAAAGTTACGTTAAGATAAAATAACAAGAAGTGCAACACAAAATAAAGGGAAGGTGCTGGAATATTGGCTTTAAGCTACCACCTCTCTCAGTACACGCTAACGTCTAGCCGGAAGTAGTGGTAACCACGAAAGCACTGAACATTCTGAGGTCTGAGGTCGTGGCGACCCCAGACATCAAGTAGTATGGGGGGTGGAGTGCAGTTGCAGCCAGACCGGCGACCAATCAGCGGAGCCGGTAGCGATCAACAGGTAGTTTGGCGGTTTGAGTCTGAACAGGTGTCCCTGGCTGCAACGTTTTGTGCTCTGGCAAACCTTGCTGGTGTTGTTGTCGTTGTTGGACATTTCTTCCATAGTAGTTATATATATTTCAACGACGTAATTGTGGAGGGAAGAGCAGGCTTAATCTCTTGAAGGAGATTATCGTCACAACTCTCCCCCGAAGCCTGCGGTTCTGGAAGAAGTACGTCGTTATGTGGTGGAGTAATGGATGGAGTCGCTTCTACTTCATAAACTCTGGAGAGGGCATCGGCTATGGTGTTGTCAGAACCCTTGATATAGCGGATCTCCAGGTTGAAGTCTTGTAAATACAGAGCCCATCGTAGAAGACGCTGGTTGGTGAATTGGGCTTGATGTAGGAAGCGGAGAGGGTTGTGGTCTGAGAAGATGGTGGTAGACCTGGCGCCTTGTAGGTACGGAGCGAAGTGTTGGAGGTTCAGGACGATGGATAGTAGCTCCTTTTCAATAGTGCTGTAGTTCCTCTGGTGTGGTTTCAGTTTGTAGCTGTAGTGGCTGACAGGTAGAACCTCCTCGCCTCGTTGTTGCATCAGGACACCACCAACGCCGGTACCACTGGCGTCGACATGAAGGACGAAAGGCTTGGTGATATCTGGAGAGGCGAGAATGGGGTTAGAACAGAGGAGGAATTTGAGTTGTTCGAAAGCAACGGTTTGCTGTATGGTCCAATTATACCGTTGCTTGGGACTGGTTAATAGAATTAGAGGTGTGGCGACTGTACTGAAATTCCTCACAAACCTACGGTAGTAAGAGGCAAGACCAAGGAAGCGCAGGAGCTGCTTCCTGGTGGTAGGCTGTGGATACTGTTGGATGGCTTGAGTGTGTGAGTCTAACGGAGCTATGCTGCCACTCCCAATAACATGACCCAGATAACGCACTTTACCTTTCGCGAAAGTGGACTTGCCCAGGTTGATGGTGAGGCCGGCTGTCAAGAGCTTGGAGAACAGACGTCGCAGCTGGAGCAGATGTTCACTCCAGGAGTTGGAGGCTACGACGATATCGTCCAGGTAGGCGTATGTGTTATCCAAGCCCTGGATGACACGGTTGACAGCTCTTTGAAAGGTGGCCGGGGCATTACATAGTCCGAAAGGAAGGCGTTCATATCTGAAAAGTCCAAAAGGAGTGATGAAGGCAGATATCTCTTTAGCGCGCTCCGTTAGACACACTTGATAGTACCCCTTAAGCAAGTCCACTTGGGACAAGTACTGGGCACTACCAATGGCATCAAGGATGTCATCTATCCTTGGCAAGGGGTAAGCATCCTTGACAGTGACAGAGTTCAGTTTACGATAGTCAGTGCATAACCGCACCTTACCTTGGGGTTTGGGCACCAAGATACAAGGTGAGGCCCAGGGGGACTCACAAGGTGTAGCCAGTCCATGATCCAAGAGGTATTGCACCTCAGCACGCATGACTTCCTTCTTGCTCGGGCTGATTCGGTAGAAGGGTTGACGAATCGGCCGGGTGTCGGGGAGCAGTTGGATGTCGTGCTGGGTAACATTACACTCTTGGGGATCATCTCGGAACAACTCTTGATGTTCTCTGAAGATCTTGACGAGAGGTGCACTATGATTATCCTGAAAGTATTTGGGAAGATCATTAAGGATTTCGGAATTAGAAAGCGCTGACTCCTTGTCAGTGCTTTCGGGAGGAGAAGCCGGGAAGGTCTCACTGTGGATGTAGGGTTCTGTGAAAGTAGAATAGTTAGTCAGGACAGTGGGAGGAGTACCATTATATTGCTTCAGGAGGTTGACGTGGCACAGCTGGGTCTTCCGCCGCCTATCTGGAGTCTCTATTACGTAGTTGTTATTATTCCTGCACTCTTTGACGCAGTAGGGTCCTGAAAACCTGTTTTGTAAAGGTGAACCTGGGATAGGGAAATAGGCAAGGACGAAGTCTCCCGGCTTGAATTTTCTTACTTTGCTGGTCTGGTCGTAATGAGTCTTCATTCTCACCTGGGCTTTCAATAGATTATCATGGGCAAAACGGTGGACTCTCTCTAGAATGTGTTGAAGGTTTTGAAGAAACTGGGGCACATTCTGATGCTCACTGAAGGTGGCATCTCTGAGAGAGTCTTTGAAAGCCTTAAGGGGAGTACGGCACTTACGGCCGTAGAGCATCTCATAAGGAGATACTCCTAGGGACTCATTGGGGAGACTTCTGAAAATACACATTATAAGGTCAATCTGCTTATCCCAATCCTTCGAGGTTTCACTACAAAACTTTCTCAAGAGTGCTTTGATGGTCTGATGACTACGTTCAAGAGAACCCTGTGAAGCAGGATGATAGGGGCTGGACAATACCTGTTTGATGTTTAACTCCTCCAGTGTCCTTTTGAAGAGATCACTGGTGAAGTTGGTACCACAGTCACTTTGAATCTCCCTGGGAAATCCGTATTGAGTGAAGATCTTCAATAGATGTTTTATAACCGTAGCAGCCGTGATGTTCTTCACTGGAACTGCTATGGGAAATCTGGTGGTAGGACACAGGATGGTTAGGATGTAGGCGTTACCTGAACTGGTCCGAGGTAAAGGACCAACACAGCCTATTATGAGTCTGTGGAAAGGTTTCGCAGGCACCTGTATGGGAATCAGTGGCGCTCTGGGAATGGAGATGTTCGGTTTGCCTGCCATCTGACATGTATGACACTGTTTTACGTACTGTTTGACGTTATTTACCATACCTGGCCAGTAGTAGTCTTGACGAATCCCATGGTAAGTCTTGTTGAAGTCGTAGTGGGAGAATGCTCCGTGGGCCAGGTGTAGAATAGTGGGCCGCAGGCTGGTGGGAATCACAAGTTGTTCGATGTTGGCCCAATCGTCCTCTTCCTTCAGTTTACTGGGTCTATATCTGCGGTAGAGCAAGTCGTTCTCTAGGAAGAACCCAGGAATACTGTCGGGTTGAGTCTCAGCCTGGAAAAACAATGGTGTTAAAGTAAGATCTTCCCTCTGCAACTTACGGAACTCCAACTTGGTCAGATGCGGGGGTAGTTTCTGAGGGTCTTGAGGGACAGCGGTAGCAGTAGAGTCAGCTGGCTGTGGACGTGCGGCTTGTGCACGGGTGGTCACGAGAACCGGAGGAGAAACTTCATCACTCTCTTGAACCTCTGCTGGAACATACTCTAGAATAGGGTTTATTGGCACAGAGTTACACACCTGGGGTTTGTCCATGACCATCAGGTTGGTCGGTTGCAGGTCTTCTGCCAAGTCGTTGCCTAGGAGAAGTTGCACTCCAGGCATGGGAAAAGGCTTTTCCCTGACGGCGACTTGGACTTCCCCGTTCACGTAGGGACAATCCAGGTGGACTCTGGCGAGAGGGTATGGAGTGGTAGCAGTGAGGTCAGTGATGAAGACAGTTTCTCCGGTGTAGACGATGTTGGGCACAGCCGACTTCAAGATGATCGATTGTAGAGCCGCTGTGTCCCTCAAGATCTTCAATTTGAAACGTCCCTCCGGATTTGAACCGTTGGCAGAGACAGTTCCAGTATACAGGTGGTTACTGAAAAGAGAAAGATCATTAACATCAACACCAACATTCATCACAGGCTTACCGGACTTAGGAGGAGTTGGTTTGGGTCTTTGTTGGTCAGTGGTTCCCTTGTATTGAGACTTACCACACTTGTCTATGGTATGTCCATAGAGTCTACAATACTTGCAGTACAGTTGTGAACCAGCTTGATCGGGGCTCACCTTCTCGTAACTGTACCACGACTTCTTACTGGAGGATGGTTCGGGTGTCAGCCGGTGGATGAGGCTGTAAGTGTCAGCCGACTTAGCACACTTCAGGTAGTCGGTTTCTTCTTTATCTGCTAAGTAGAGGCGGACAGGAGGTGGCACACGTCTCAAGAATTCTTCAACAAGCATCAGGTTGACGAGTTCTGTAAAAGTAGAGACATGTGCTGCTTCCAGCCATTTCATGAAATACCTCCGTTTCGTGTTAGCAAACTCGAGGAAGGTAGTGGTACTTGCCTTCAGGTGGTCACGGAATTTCCTTCTATAACTTTCAGTAGAGAGGAGGTAGGCGTCCAACACTGCTTGTTTCAGAGTGTGGTAGTCATTCTCAGACGCCAAAGTACTGAGTGTGACTGCAGCTCTACCTGTAAGATGGACTCTGAGAAGTGTGGCCCATTGGTCGACAGGCCAACTGAGTTGATTAGCAAGGGTTTCAAAGGTGGTAAAGAACACATCAACTTCTGCTTCTACAAAGGATGGCATTAACTTACTTGCATGTGATATATTAAAACTGACGGGAAGATTGGCAGTAGCTTGTTGGCGTTGAGTGAAGTGCGAAGTTTCCAAGGCGATTTCGCGTTGACGACACTCTAGAGCCAGAGTCGCTTGTTGCTTGTCATGTTCGCGTTGCATCTCCAACTCGCGTTGTTTGGTTTCAAGCTGTTCTCGTTCCCGTTCACGGAGTAGTGCAAACTCACGTTCCTTGAGGGCGATTTCACGTTCTTGTTCGTCTCTCCTCAAAGCAGCTTCGCGTTCTCTGAGGGTGATTTCTCGTTCTTGTTCTTCCCTCCGTATGGCAGCTGTTCGTTCTTCAATCTTGGCCAGCTCTAGTTTGAGTTTCATCGTCGCCAAATCAGTTTTATCTGTAATATAGTAAGTTTCATGAGTTTCAGAGTCTATCTTACCTTGCTCTAAATAGTAATCCAGCAACAGGTTGTGTAGGTCATTTTTGTTGGCTTGGTAGGGAACTTCTAGTTGATACTCATGTGCAAGAGTTTGTAATTCAGTCCTCTTAGCACGACTTAAAGTCCCTATTTCACCTGCTGGATTTGTACGGAAAGCTTGGAGACGAAACATGGTGAAATTAGCAAATAAAGGTACACGAATATTCAATAGTGAATGTCAGAAACAGGACAACGTGGCAACTGGTACCTATCCTGTGAGGTCTTTAACAATTAAAGTTAAGTAAAAGATGTTAAATGATTAAATTAAATCAAGGGCGCAGGAAATCTTGTACCCGGTACTCATGTAAGAGGATAAGGGCAAGAAAATCCTACTAACAAATGAAACAGAGTTTCGAAAACAAATGAAACAGTAAATTGTCTCAAAAGTAAAATTGGTAGTCCAAGGATGTAGGCATACCTTGCCAAGTCTCTATAGGACATAAAGCAAGTTTTTCCTACTGAATTTAATATGATACTTACAGAATTAGCGAACTTTTGTGCTCTGAAAAAATAAGCTAATTCCCTACCGTTGTATGTATCATCATCTCTGACTGACGTGTAGGGGTGCGAGGTGTCAACTGGTGACGAGAACTGCTGCTGAGGTCCCAATTCAGCAACTAAAGTTCGAGCTAGAGGAACTATGGCCCTCTTTGTCCTCCTACAGTCAGATTGCAGAAGATTGGGTACTCTTGACCCGGGGCAGACCACAGTACCAGGGTACCAATATGATGATCTGTCCAAATGAGAAATATTCAAGGGACAAAGATGGTAAACACGAGTAATAACACGGAGGGAGAGATGACCAATTAAGAGTATGACTGAGGCCTACAGTCACCACGTAATCCAAAGTTGTCTCACCTTCACCATATGTTACTCTCGTAATGCACAATACACCGCACCTTATAAAAAATGAAATTGAATATGAAAAATAGTAAAGCTACGTTAACAAAGTTAAATACGCTTACCATAAATTACCACTTGGCACCAGTACCTGAGTGAAGCCTCCCGGACAGGCCCCCATATAACTTGTGACGGTAACGCGTTGGTGTTCGGCTGTTTAAGGCTAGGGGTATGGCCTCGTCACATAGTTATAAAAAAAATAGAAAAACTGGATCTTCGTCTGTGGTAAGGTAAGGAGAAGACACACAAAACACAAGTAAATTTTAACAATGAAATTTTAATTACGTTAAATAAATCAAAACATGAAAAAATGGACAAACAAATTTGTATAATAAAATCAATCAATCAAAATAATAAGAATAATTAAATGACACAATGAAAAGTTACGTTAAGATAAAATAACAAGAAGTGCAACACAAAATAAAGGGAAGGTGCTGGAATATTGGCTTTAAGCTACCACCTCTCTCAGTACACGCTAACGTCTAGCCGGGAGTAGTGGTAACCACGAAAGCACTGAACATTCTGAGGTCTGAGGTCGTGGCGACCCCAGACATCAAGTAGTATGGGGGGTGGAGTGCAGTTGCAGCCAGACCGGCGACCAATCAGCGGAGCCGGTAGCGATCAACAGGTAGTTTGGCGGTTTGAGTCTGAACAGGTGTCCCTGGCTGCAACGTTTTGTGCTCTGGCAAACCTTGCTGGTGTTGTTGTCGTTGTTGGACATTTCTTCCATAGTAGTTATATATATTTCAACGACGTAATTGTGGAGGGAAGAGCAGGCTCAATCTCTTGAAGGAGATTATCGTCACAATATATATATATATATATATATATATATATATATATATATATATATATATATATATATATATATATATATATATATATATATATATATATATACTTATTTATTTATTTATATACAAGAAGGAACATTGGGTTTGTGAGAATACATAGCATGGTATTTACAATCTTGTAAAGCCGCTAATACGCACAGCGTTTCGGGCAGGTCCTTAATCTAACAGATAATTTTAAGTAGTTAAATTCTAGCAGAATTAATAAAATGATAACAGATACATTGCAAGAAAAAAATGAGATGAGAGAAATTAGTAGGTATATTAAAGCACATTGGTATATTAAAGCTCTGATTGATTGCATTGACAGCTTGATTGGTAATTTAAACAAAGATTAAGAGGCACGATACAGCAAATTGATAGTGCATATAAGAAGACAGCAATGATCACAATGGTAAAGTTGTTTGGATTGGGTACATCAAGATTGGGAGATTGGGTAGCACTAGATACAGTGCAATTTTAAAGCAACAAGCTAGAAAACTATGAAGATGAAATTAGGTACTTTTTAGTTTTTGTTTTTGAATGACGCCAAATTTGGACAGCTTTTCAATTCATTAGGGAGTGAGTTCCATAGGCTAGGTCCCTTTATTTGTATAGAGTGTTTACTCTGATTAAGTTTGACTGGGGATATCACAGAGATATTTATTTCTGGTGTGGTGATAATGGGTCCTATTACATCTGTCCAGGGAGAGTTTCAGTGCAGGATTTGCATTTAAGAACAGGGTTTTGTAAATGTAGTTGACACAAGAGAATGTGTGGAGTGAGATTATGTTTAGCATGTTTAGGGAGTTAAACAAGGGGGCTGAGTGTTGTCTGAAAGCAGAATTGGTTATTATTCTGATAGCAGATTTTTGCTGGGTAATGATGGACTTGAGGTAGTTTGCAGTGGTTGAACCCCATGCACAGATACCATAATTAAGATAGGGATAGATAAGTGCATAATATAGTGAGATGAGAGCAGAGTTAGGTACATAATATCTGATTTTGGAGAGTATACCAACTGTTTTAGAGACTTTCTTAGTTATGTGTTGTATGTGGGTGCTGAAGTTGAGTCTCTTGTCTAGGAATAGGCCAAGAAACTTTCCATCATTTTTATTACTAATGTTAACTTTGTCTATCTGAAGCTGAATTGCATTTGTTGATTTGCTACCAAATAAGATGTAGTAGGTCTTTTCTATGTTAAGTGATAGTTTGTTGATTGACATCCATAAGTGAACTTTTTTTAGTTCATTATTAACAACATTATTTAGTGTATGTAGGTTGGGGTTAGAATAGATGAGGGTAGTATCATCAGCAAACAATATAGGTTTCAGAATGTTAGAGACATTAGGCAGATCATTGATTTATATAAGAAATAGGAGAGGTCCCAAGATGCTGCGCAGTGGCACTCCAATGGTTATTGGTAGAGTGGGAGAGGTTATATCATTAATGGCTACACATTGGTGTCTATCACTATGATAGGATTGGATATAGTCCAGGGCATGGCCTCAGATTCCATTGTAACGCCGTAAAGGTGTTTTGTTTTGTTGTATTTAATATATATATATATATATATATATATATATATATATATATATATATATATATATATATATATATATATATATATATATATATATATATATATATATATATATATATATATATATATATATATATATATATATATATATATATATATATATATATATATATATATATATATATATATATATATATATATATATATATATATATATATATATATATATATATATATATATATATATATATATCACTGTTGGAGGTAAATCAAAAATCAATTCTCCAAAATTCATTTTTATTTTTTTATTTCTAGTCTGACGCGACACGAGCGCGTTTCGTAAAACTTATTACATTTTCAAAGACTTTAGTTTACAAATACACAACTGAATAGAACTTACGCATCTCTGATTTTATATCTACATTTGAGTGAGGTGGATGGGGTGAGGTGGCATTAATAGGGTATTAATTTCATCAACACAAGACAGAACAAGAGGTGGCATTAATAGGGTATTAATTTCATCAACACAAGACAGAACACAAAACAATGGGTATTGAATAGAAGTGTTTGTAGAAAGCCTATTGGTCCATATTTCTTGATGCTTCTATATTGGAGCGGAGTCTTGAGGTGCGTAGAATATAGTTGTGCATTAATTGGCTGTTGATTGCTGGTGTTGACTTCTTGATGTGTAGTGCCTCGCAAACGTCAAGCCGCCTGCTATCGCTGTATCTATCGATGATTTCTGTGTTGTTTACTAGGATTTCTCTGGCGATGGTTTGGTTGTGGGAAGAGATTATATGTTCCTTAATGGAGCCCTGTTGCTTATGCATCGTTAAACGCCTAGAAAGAGATGTTGTTGTCTTGCCTATATACTGGGTTTTTTGGAGCTTACAGTCCCCAAGAGGGCATTTGAAGGCATAGACGACGTTAGTCTCTTTTAAAGCGTTCTGTTTTGTGTCTGGAGAGTTTCTCATGAGTAGGCTGGCCGTTTTTCTGGTTTTATAGTAAATCGTCAGTTGTATCCTCTGATTTTTGTCTGTAGGGATAACGTTTCCATTAACAATATCTTTCAGGACCCTTTCCTCCGTTTTATGAGCTGTGGAAAAGAAGTTCCTGTAAAATAGTCTAATAGGGGGTGTAGGTGTTGTGTTAGTTGTCTCTTCAGAGGTTGCATGGCATTTCACTTTCCTTCTTATGATGTCTTTGACGAAACCATTGGAGAAGCCGTTATTGACTAGGACCTGCCTTACCCTACAGAGTTCTTCGTCGACTTGCTTCCATTCTGAGCTGTGGCTGAGAGCACGGTCGACATATGCGTTAACAACACTCCTCTTGTACCTGTCTGGGCAGTCGCTGTTGGCATTTAGGCACATTCCTATGTTCGTTTCCTTAGTGTAGAGTCTAGTCTACACTAGTCTACACGTTGCATACATTGAGTATACACATGTGCACAAAAATATTTTCCCATTATGCCAATTTAATATGCATTCACATTGTTCATTATTATATTTACGCACATGTACGCACTATTTACAGGTTTTTGCAATATTATTGCACTTTTAAGAAGTCTTGGAGAGAGTGGTAGGCATTGAAGCAGTTGACAGTACATAATGGAACTGCACACGCTTCACACCATGTTTGCACATGTTTACGTTTCTGATCTCTTTTTTTTTGTTCTACAAACTAAGCAATCACGCTTGCCTATTGCATGCTTCCAGCTGGTGGCAAATGTTTTGGTCTGTGTGCTTGAATGACCTCCATGTGAGCATGCCTGGGTGTAGCAGCATGCTGCAACACTGGGTTCATGATGGGTCTTTGTATGCCAGGAACATCTTTGCCAAACTTTGCTAATAACTGTCCCAAGTGTAAAAGCAAACGAACGGAAACTTGGTTTATGTCCAGTTTTCACCAGATACATATTATAGCTGTTCAGCATGCTTATGTCAACACATCGAAAAACACTTTTCGTCCACTTCAATGTTTTCCGCACACACTCGACAGTGCCCACCATCATGTCAGATTTATCAACCAAACGCATGTTGATATTATAGTCAAGAACACAATTTGGCTTATTGGTTCTTGCATTACTCGGTTCACCTTGCCAATGTTCACCATTGTACTATCGTTGAATGGTTGTCAGCAAGTTCACTTCTCTCGTGTCTTTCTACCTAACTGAGCGTATTTGATCACTTTTTCTTAGTTGGCAGTCACCAACTTCAAGTTTATTGTCAAACACTGGCATTTCCCTTCTTCTTGGCTTTACTGTGCCGAACAATCCAGTTCTATTTTAAATCAAGAACCTAGCTTGCAAAGGACTTGTATAGCAGTTATCCGTGTATAAAATGTGGCCCTTGTTCATCCATGGTGCCATCAGTGACTTTACCACACTACCCGAGAAACCATGTTGGTCGTTACCGAGAATGTCTACATCGCTAGCAGAATACAGAATCGTGTGTAACACATATCCTGTTTCACAGTCACAAAAAACAAAGAATTTCAATCCAAATTTGTTGCGTTTGGAGGGAATATACTGCATGAATGGAACACGTCCTCTGAAAAGCACAAGGGAATCGTCAATCACCAGCTTCTGTGCTGGTATGTAGAAATCTCTGAACTTACCAATCGCTTCATTCATATAGTGCCTGACTCTCCAAAGTCTATCATCCTCTGTCCGGTCCTCATTACTTGCAAAATGAAGACACCTGAGGAGTATCTGAAACCTGTCTCGGTACATATATTTCCTGAAGACAGGTGTTGGAATAGTCTGGTCTTTGCTCCAATAATCTGTGATAGCATGTTTGACACAATGTTTCATCAACATACATATTGCCAAAAATATATACATTTCACCTACAGTAGTGTTTTTCCAACGCTGCAATCGTGAATATTCTGTTATCTCTTTTCCAATGAGATGAGTCGCATGAAGGTTCATTTGGTGTACAATACATTCCATGAGCGGCTCATCATAAAATGCTGTAAAGTAATCTATTTCACACATGTCCTCACCATTATCAGGGAAAAGTTCTGTAATCCCAACTTCCTTATTGTCAAAGGCAGGAATTAGAGGAATAAAATCATCACCATCACTCCACACAAGTACACCTGCTGTCCTGCGAGACGCAACAGCGGCTTGACAGCGAGGAAGCGTTGCACACCGTGGACCAGGAGCTAAAGTCCGTCTATGCAAAGTACGGACGCTATGTGAACGTGAGGTGAAATCACATGAACATGAGGGTCTTGCTTCCTCATGTGGTGCCATGCGGCGGCGTTTGGCTAAGCGAGACTCTGCTGACGCGACAAATTCTCGCCCGGTAACACCACTGGTACTAGCAACAGGCACGGTAACACTATGCTCTGAATCCACTTCACTAAAACCAGAAAATGAGTCACCTTCCTCTGACTCATCGCCCAAAATATCCTCATACTCTAAATAAGCACAAGAACTGTGTGATCGTGGGTGAATTGGAGTAGACACTGGGCGAGGAGGCACGGGTGAGCATGTAGGCCTCGCCATGGGAGGAGACTGTACTGTATCTCATATTCACTGTCTGGGCTACTATCATCGGACAATTGTTTTTAGTCCTTATCAATGTCAGGGTCATCAAAAATCACTTTCCTCACCATCAGAAAATAATTCACTAGTTATTTGCTCTTGAGTAAGTGATTGCATGGTGCGTGCTCAGCAGGTGTTTGGCCATGCGTTCGCCATGGTGACCGCTGGGTAATTGGGGCCTCCCACGCATTGGTAGCATGAGCTGGATATTTTTTACAAATTGGCAGCTGGTTTACTATAGCCCCTGGACAGCGTATGGGGGCCCCCCCCCCCCTACCCCTACTAGTGATATGGATAGTGAAGTGAACGATGTGGAGAGTGTGTACAGTACACAGCCCTGTCATGCTGGACTAGGTCATCACCATCAGTGGAACAACACAAATTAATTTTTGTATGTTCCACTGAACATTTAGTGCCAAATGCAATTCATTTGGACCATCCGGGAATTCGTTAGAGCGGGGTCTGTTAGAGTGATGATGCACTGTATTTGAAAAGAAAAAAATGCAGGAATAGAGAAGTGATTGCAAATATTATTCAGCAGATATGTAAGTAATAAAATTTAGCAGATACTGTATATAAGTAATAAAATTTACCAGATATAAAAGTAAAAATAATAAAGAACAGAGGAGTGGGAAATTAGATAATTAATCAATTAAGATTTCTAGAGTAAACGAACTGAGATTCAAATAATTATTCAAATGGAATACAAATAATTAGCTAAGTTAAGAATTATATTAATATTGTAATACAGTATAGTAAAAACAGTATTGTGGGAGGAGAATGTGGGTGAGTCAGATGACTGGAGGGAGGGCGGGAGTGGCTGGTTGGTACACGGCGGTCACTCCTCTTTACTTTTTGACTCATAATAGCTACTTAGTGGTTCGTTATAGTGAACAAAACATGCAGATACTTATATATAACCTGTGCTTATAGTGTAATAACCGACAAAGTATTTGTTCACTGATTGATGAACATAATTGAATCAACAATATGCACACCATATTTTTGAGTACAGCAATGATTCACTCATTTCATTATATAAATATATCAAACTACACACTATTGAATAATATTACAGCAAAAAAACTATGAAAAATCAATCAGAGACATTGAAATAATTAGGTAATTATCTCTTTGTGGCAACTCCGGCCTGACAGCTGGCGAGCAACAGACCGCCTGGGATGCACGCTGAGTCAGCTCCTATAATTTGCCAGACTTTCCCACCCTATAGCGGGCAATATATGCCACTTACCATTTTTTTATTATTTTTCCCGTGATCAGTGAACACAAATTAACAGGTTAGGAAGAAAAAATAATTTTTTTTTTCAAAATGACATGCGCCTGTGGGGATGACAGGATATTAAACCCTGAGCATGTTAAGGGTTAAACCCTGAGCACGTTAAGGGTTAAAGTTTATCTCTGATCTAATCAGTTGATGAGCTACACCTGAGTAGTTCTCACATTCTTGTTCTTCAGGCAGTTCAGGAGAGCTGATGATGAGCAAATCATGCAGTTTTTGTTGATCCCTGTTGTTTAGAGTGTAACACCGTAAAGGTGTTTGGTTTAGTTTTACATACATAGAGATACATGAGTCAGAGACAGGATCTGAGAGGCGCCAGTTTGTCGACCTGAAACTCACACCTCTAAGCGTTAATGACCTACGTTATCCCTACAGACAAAAATCAGAGGATACAACTGACGATTTACTATAAAACCAGAAAAACGGCCAGCCTACTCATGAGAAACTCTCCAGACACAAAACAGAACGCTTTGAAAGAGACTAACGTCGTCTATGCCTTCAAATGCCCACTTGGGGACTGTAAGCTCCAAAAAACCCAGTATATAGGCAAGACAACAACATCTCTTTCTAGGCGTTTAACGATGCATAAGCAACAGGGCTCCATTAAGGAACATATAATCTCTTCCCATAACCAAACCATCGCCAGAGAAATCCTAGTAAACAACACAGAAATCATCGATAGATACAGCGATAGCAGGCGGCTTGACGTTTGCGAGGCACTACACATCAAGAAGTCAACACCAGCAATCAACAGCCAATTATTGCACAACTATATTCTACCCACCTCAAGACTCCGCTCCAATATAGAAGCATCAAGAAATATGGACCAATAGGCTTTCTACAAACACTTCTATTCAATACCCATTGTTTCTGTTCTGTCTTGTGTTGATACTTTTAATACTCTATTAATATTCCCTCTTGTTCTGTCTTGTGTTAATGCCACATCACCCCTCCCACCTCACTCAAATGTAGATATAAAATCAGAGATACGCAAGTTCTAATCAGTTGTGTATTTGTGAAGTCTTTGAAAATGTAATAAGTTTTACGAAACGCGCCCGTGTCGCGTCAGACTAGAAATAAAAATGAATTTTGGAGAAGTGATTTTTGATTTACCTCCAACAGTGAAGCGTAATGTACGAAAGATTGAGAAAATTCGTGTTAGAATTA
Organism: Procambarus clarkii; assembly: GCF_040958095.1. Lineage (NCBI taxonomy): Eukaryota > Metazoa > Arthropoda > Malacostraca > Decapoda > Cambaridae > Procambarus > Procambarus clarkii. The sequence continues at coordinate 5,512,037 of NC_091187.1, read as the reverse complement.
TTAATCTTACTTTTTCGGTCATATTTAATAATATATGTCTACAGGAAAGACTGCTACCAAAATATACTAATATATATATATATATATATATATATATATATATATATATATATATATATATATATATATATATATATATATATATATATATATATATATATATTTATATATATATATATATATATATATATATATATATATATATATATATATTTTATTAAATATGACCGAAAAAGTAAGATTAATAATTCTAACACGAATTTTCTCAATCTTTCGTACATTATGCTTCACTGTTGGAGGTAAATCAAAAATCACTTCTCCAAAATTCATTTTTATTTCTAGTCTGACGCGACACGGGCGCGTTTCATAAAACTTATTACATTTTCAAAGACTTCACAAATACACAACTGATTAGAACTTGCGTTTCCCTGATTTTATATCTACATTTGAGTGAGGTGGGAAGGGTGATGTGGCATTACATTTGAGTAAGGTGGGAAGGATGATGTGGCATTAGAGGATATTAATAGGGTATTAAAAGTATCAACACAAGACAGAACACGAAACAATGGATATTGAATAGAAGTGTTTGTAGAAAGCCTATTGGTCCATATTTCTTGATGCTTCTATATTGGAGCGGAGGCTTGAGGTGGGTAGAATATAGTTGTGCAATAATTGGCTGTTGATTGCTGGTGTTGACTTCTTGATGTGTAGTGCCTCGCAAACGTCGAGCCGCCTGCTATCGCTGTATCTATCGATGATTTCTGTGTTGTTTACTAGGATTTCTCTGGCGATGGTTTGGTTATGGGAAGAGATTATATGTTCCTTAATGGAGCCCTGTTGTTTATGCATCGTTAAACGCCTAGAAAGAGATGTTGTTGTCTTGCCTATATACTGTGTTTTTTGGAGCTTACAGTCCCCAAGTGGGCATTTGAAGGCATAGACGACGTTAGTCTCTTTTAAAGCGTTCTGTTTCGTGTCTGGAGAGTTTCTCATGAGTAGGCTGGCCGTTTTTCTGGTTTTATAGTAAATCGTCAGTTGTATCCTCTGATTTTTGTCTGTATAGAAGCATCAAGAAATATGGACCAATAGGCTTTCTACAAACACTTCTATTCAATATCCATTGTTTCGTGTTCTGTCTTGTGTTGATACTTTTAATACCCTATTAATATCCTCTAATGCCACATCATCCTTCCCACCTTACTCAAATGTAATGCCACATCACCCTTCCCACCTCACTCAAATGTAGATATAAAATCAGGGAAACGCAAGTTCTAATCAGTTGTGTATTTGTGAAGTCTTTGAAAATGTAATAAGTTTTACGAAACGCGCCCGTGTCGCGTCAGACTAGAAATAAAAATGAATTTTGGAGAAGTGATTTTTGATTTACCTCCAACAGTGAAGCATAATGTACGAAAGATTGAGAAAATTCGTGTTAGAATTATTAATCTTACTTTTTCGGTCATATTTAATAAAATATGTCTACAGGAAAGACTGCTACCAAAATATACTAATGTTAAAGTGCACGACCCAGCAGCAAGGAATCAAGCCTTCACGATAAAATATCGCCAGGATCTGATTCGTGATCAGATATACAAGGCAGAGAATGAAATCAAAGACAAAAAAACGCAACTACTTCATGCTACAAACGAGTGGAGAAATAGCAACATCGACCATAGTATCCGTACCCGCATTGAACAACACCTCGACATCCTCACAGACCAACATCACCTCAGCACTGAAACAAGGATTATCAAGAAACTAACAACATTATATGGAGGACCTATGGCAATTCCACGACCAAGAGATGGCTTCCTGAACCTTGCAGGAATTAACCTCACTGAGGACCAAGTCACTCTCCTAAATCTGGGCATAAACTGTCATGTTATGTCCAGACCGAGTGAAATGGCCCGGAAAGTGGAGTTGGAAATTCTGTTGGACGACATATTCGACCTCGAGACACAAAAGAAGGTCACTACCAAAGATACCTTACAAGCAGAACTTATTGCAGAAGGAGGAAAGAATCGAGGCAACTACAGAAGCACCATACTGTCCCCCGAGCTTAGAGCGGCAGCTAAAAGCCTTCGTGAGAACAAGGAGATAGTTGTCAGGAGAGGTGACAAGTCGCCAATATATGTCATTCTTAAAAAAGACGAATATCTGGCGAAAATGAACATCATACTCTCTGACCAAACTAAGTTCCAAAGGGTAACGAAGGACACTACAGCCGAATTAAAAGCAAAGGTCAACAAACTGATCGAAACTGTGAACGCCAAGAAATCCGGACTCCACCTGCCAAAGATCATTGGGGAATATAAACCTGGATATGCGTATGGAAATGTCAAGACGCACAAGCCTGGAAACCCACTTCGGCCAATCATTAGCCAGATACCCACACCCACGTACAGATTGGCGAAGCGACTCAACGGCCTGCTGACTCCTTATGTTCCTTGCGCCTTCAGCCTGAAGTCTCCAAAGGAATTTGTGGACTTACTGCGGGGCGCACGGGCCACAGGGATAAGAGCCTCGTTGGACGTAGAATCGCTGTTTACCAACGTACCTGTGGACGAGACAATCGGAATGATAGCCGATAGAGTGTATCGTGACCCAGCCTGTACTCCTCTTGACATGCCAGAAAGTATTCTGAGGAAACTACTCCAAGCTTGTACTAAAGAGGCACCCTTCTTGAGCCCGGATGGGCACATGTATAAGCAAGTAGATGGGGTCGCTATGGGTTCTCCCCTAGGTGTCCTGTTTGCAAACTTCTACATGGGTACCATCGAGCAAAAAGTCTTAGTCGACATGAACTTGAAACCGGCCATATACTGCAGGTATGTTGACGACATTTTTACACAGGTACCTGATGTCAGACATCTGCAGGAGCTGAAGGAGGCATTTGAGCAGAGTTCCGTGCTGCGTTTCACTTATGAGACGGAAAAGGATGGGAAGCTGCCTTTTCTAGATGTAACAGTCATGGAAAAGGGCGGAGGTTTCCACACTGCAGTCTACACAAAGGAAACAAACATAGGAATGTGCCTAAATGCCAACAGCGACTGCCCTGATAGGTACAAGAGGAGTGTTGTTAACGCATACGTCGACCGTGCTCTCAGCCACAGCTCAGAATGGAAGCAAGTCGACGAAGAACTCTGTAGGGTAAGGCAGGTTCTAGTCAATAACGGCTTCTCCAATGGTTTCATCGAAGACATCATAAGAAGGAAAGTGAAAAGCCATGCAACCTCCGAAGAGACAACTAACACAACACCTGTACCCCCTATTAGACTATTTTACAGGAACTTCTTTTCCACAGCTCATAAAACAGAGGAAAGGGTCCTGAAAGATATTGTTAATAGAAACGTTATCCCTACAGACAAAAATCAGAGGATACAACTGACGATTTACTATAAAACCAGAAAAACGGCCAGCCTACTCATGAGAAACTCTCCAGACACGAAACAGAACGCTTTAAAAGAGACTAACGTCGTCTATGCCTTCAAATGCCCACTTGGGGACTGTAAGCTCCAAAAAACCCAGTATATAGGCAAGACAACAACATCTCTTTCTAGGCGTTTAACGATGCATAAACAACAGGGCTCCATTAAGGAACATATAATCTCTTCCCATAACCAAACCATCGCCAGAGAAATCCTAGTAAACAACACAGAAATCATCGATAGATACAGCGATAGCAGGCGGCTCGACGTTTGCGAGGCACTACACATCAAGAAGTCAACACCAGCAATCAACAGCCAATTATTGCACAACTATATTCTACCCACCTCAAGACTCCGCTCCAATATAGAAGCATCAAGAAATATGGACCAATAGGCTTTCTACAAACACTTCTATTCAATATCCATTGTTTCGTGTTCTGTCTTGTGTTGATACTTTTAATACCCTATTAATATCCTCTAATGCCACATCATCCTTCCCACCTTACTCAAATGTAATGCCACATCACCCTTCCCACCTCACTCAAATGTAGATATAAAATCAGGGAAACGCAAGTTCTAATCAGTTGTGTATTTGTGAAGTCTTTGAAAATGTAATAAGTTTTACGAAACGCGCCCGTGTCGCGTCAGACTAGAAATAAAAATGAATTTTGGAGAAGTGATTTTTGATTTACCTCCAACAGTGAAGCATAATGTACGAAAGATTGAGAAAATTCGTGTTAGAATTATTAATCTTACTTTTTCGGTCATATTTAATAAAATATGTCTACAGGAAAGACTGCTACCAAAATATACTAATATATATATATATATATATATATATATATATATATATATATATATATATATATATATATATATATATATATATATCGGACAATTAGTAAAAAAAAAAAAAAAATTTAAATTATTTTACCTTGTACCTATATCCACCAGGCCTGTTTGGTGCATGTTTCAGTACTTCAGAAATCTGGAAGGTCACATCCTCCTCCTCAACTTGTGGATGTGCGTTGATAGATGATTCTGTAAAATTAAGTTATTTATATAATAATAAATTCAGTATAACAATAATGTTCTGTAAAATTAAAAGTAATTTATACATCAATCAGATAAAACTCTCCAGAGATGGTGATACACAACATATAAAGGACAAGTTTCAGAACAAAATATGCATTTAGGAATAAGGTTTTGTACATGTAGGTAGCACATGAGAAAATAAGTGGAAGGTGATCAAGTTTATATTAACATGTTAATGGCTTTGTTAAGGCTTTGCAAGAATGAAAAAATATTAATATAATATCACCTACCAATTAATTGTACATCATTTATAAGTCAATTATTTGCATTATTATTATTCAATACTAATGATATAAAAATGCATTTTGTAATCTACTATTTATGCAAGTATTAAGCACAGGATCATGAAATAAACTGCAAAATACTGTAATGGATAAACCAATTAAGTTTACATTTTCCTATAGCTAAGTCAGTCAGTTCTATTAGCAGCAGAGAACAATTATGCCCAACCTCTATTAAATGAAACAATCTTAAGAGCAAGTGATAGAAATATAATCATTTATGCTTGGGAAAATATTATGGAATGGTTCCAAATATGAAAAATATTAAGTTTTTTGGTTAAAATTTTTTAACTTAATATTTAAATTTTTAAGTGAATTTTAAACTTTAAAAAAATTATTTAATTTTTTGATTACTTACTTAAAATAACATTATATAGTTCTTGTTTTTGTAGAAATGCCAATTTCTTCTTTTGCCCTTCCAGACTGTATAGTGACCACAGGCCGTTTGTTCATATCTTCATTATTCTTCAAACCGTGGTTGCACAATCAGACCCACGTACACTGGTTAAAAGCATCACCTAAAAGCAACAACAAAAATGTAGTACACTGACGAATTTTGAATAAATAAATAAATAAATAAATAAATAATTAAATATATATATATATATATATATATATATATATATATATATATATATATATATATATATATATATATATATATATATATATATATATATATATATGCTATGTTGTATGCTACAACTTGGCTGATAATAAAGCCATTCACAACTGCATGCCTAATAAAAAAAGGAGGTGGCATAGCAATATCTTACAAAGATACCTTCATCTGCAATAGTGTCATTAGTAATAGAGACGACTATTGTGAATATACCTTTGCCAAGTTCTCCAGTAAATCCCTTAAATCCTCCTTGACTATAAGTGCCATCTATAGATTTCCCAATACCAACATAGCTTCATTCTCAGATAACGTAAGGAATCTTATCATAAATAACAATCTCAACAAAAATCAAACCAACTTAGTGGTTTGTAATGGTGAACAAAACATGCAGATACTTATATATAACCTGTGAATAGAGTGTAATAACACCAAAACTATTTGTTTATTGTTTTATGACCATAATAATTGAATCACTAATATGATTCACTAATATATAATCCTAATAATAATCACTAATATATAATCCATTGAGCATGCTGCATCTCTTTCAGTCTCTTTGCAATTTGAACAAGAGGGTTTTTAATTGATCGAACCATATTCTTAAAGTAAAGTAAATGAGATGTATTCCATATTTTGCAAAATATACGATGAAGGCACACAAACATTCATACCAAAACTGAAGGGCAGGATTTATGAGGAGACATTAGAGGCATTAAATATTCCAAAACTAGATGACAGAAGGAAAAGAGGAGATATTATCACTACGTACAAAACAGTAACAGGAATTGATAAACTTGATAGGGAAGATTTCCCGAGACCTGGAATTTCAAGAACAAGAGGTTATAGATTTAAACGAACTAAACAAAGATGCCGAAGAAATGTAAGACAATTCACTTTTGCAAACAGAATGGTAAACGGTTGGAACAAGTTAGGTGAGAAGGTGGTGGAGGCCAAAACCGTCAAAAGTTTCAAAGCATTATATGACAAAGAGTGCTGGGAAAATGGGACACCACGAGTGTAGCTCTCCATCCATCTGATTGATAACCCAAATGAATTTTTCATGGATATGATACCAACATCAAATCATAAATCAGATGTGATCCTATCCCCACTTGATTTTGAAGAAGCCATAGACAGTATGCCTATGCACTCTGCACCAGGCCCTGACTCTTGGAACTCTATATTCATCAAGAACTGTAAAAAAACGTTATCGCAGGCCCTTCACATTCTTTGGAGACAAAGCCAAGATACTGGCATTATCCCTGACATACTAAAAACAGCAGAGATAGCACCGCCCCATAAAGGAGGAAATAAGGCAGAGGCAAAAAACTACAGACCGATAGCACTAACATCGCACATCATAAAAATCTTTGAGAGAATGCTAAGAAGTAAGATCACAAAATACATGGAATCACAGCATCTCTATAACCCCAGACAACATGGTTTCAGAACAGGGCGCTCTTGCCTATCACAGTTGCTGGACCACTCTGACATGGCACTAGATGCCATGGAAGACAAACAAAACGCTGATGTAATTTACACAGATTTCGCAAAAGCCTTTGACAAATGTGACCATTGTGTTATTGCACATAAAATGCGTTCAAAAGGAATTACCGGAAAAATAGGCAGATGGATATACAACTTCCTGACTAATAGAACCCAATGTGTAGTAGTCAACAAAATAAAATCTGGACCATTAACCGTAAAGAGCTCAGTCCCCAAGGGTACTGTGCTTGCTCCAATACTTTTTCTCATCCTCATATCGGACATAGACAAGGACACAACCTATAGTACTTGATCATCCTTTGCAAATGACACTAGAATCTTCACGAGAGTAGGCAACATAGAGGACACGGCAAACCTCCAATCAGATGTAAATCAGGTCTTTCTATGAGCTACAGAAAATAACATGGTGATTAACGAACATAAGTTTCAGCTCATGCGCTACGGAAAAAATGAAAATATAAAAACGGAAACCACTTACAAAACTCAGTCAAATCATAACATTGAACGGAAAAAGCAACGTAAAGGATTTGGGTGTACTGATGTCAGAAGGCCTTACATTTAAAGAACACAATAAAGTAGCCGTCACAACTGCAAGAAAAATGACAGGATAGATAACAAGAACTTTTCACACTAGAGATGCTATACCGATGATGATAGTTTTCAAGACGCTAGTGCTCTCTAGAGTGGAATACTGCTGCATAATGAAAGCCCCTTTCAAAGCTGGAGAAATTACTGACCTATACTTATGCATTTATCTTCGGTTTAACACAACAGGCACCAGACACACGCTAGGCATCATACACACTAGGATAAAACAAACATTAGGCTGGAAGTCAGAAAAGAATTCAAAGAATTTTACTGGAAAGGCTTGCTGTTAGGAAAGGAAGTAATTGAGATGAATTAATGCACAGTATGTCAATTTTGTGAAATATATGATAAAGGAACAAAAACATTTATACCAAAACAAAGATGCAGAACTAGGAAACAGGATTTGTTCAACTGAAATTTCAAGACGGCCAGAGACCAAAAGACACAAAAATGGAATCAATATACGAAGAGGCCAAACCCCCAAACATACCAGTAATACAAAGAGAAACAACTACACGGCAGTGAGGAGAGAGGCAGAAAGAAATTTTGAAAAAAAGGAACAAACAAATGTAAAGTAGAACAAATCATATTCTATAAATACAGCAACAACCAATTGCAGGTAAAGGATAATATTCAGAGCTTTTAAATGCATGGATGGAGAAATACTCAAGAAATTGTTCACGACTTTTGTTAGACCAAAGTTGGAATATGCAGCGGTTGTATGGTGCCCATATCTTAAGAAGCACATAAACAAACTGGAAAAGGTGCAAAGACATGCTACTAAGTGGCTCCCAGAACTGAAGGACAAGAACTATGAGGAGAGGTTAGAGGCATTAAATATACCAAATATACTACACAAATATATGTACAGTACTACACATGCACAATAAACTACCCTACACAGGCTGAGTATGGTGTGTACAATAAATTATTAGCTAAAAGATAAGACTGAGTTTGTATAAATGGGGGTTAAGTCAGAGTGGGAAAATGTAAGTGGAGTGCCTAAAAACCCTGTCCTGGGACCTCTGTAATTCATAATATATACAAATAATTTAGACTCAGGTTTGATCAGCAATATTTGAAAATTTCCAGATGATACAAAAGGGATTTTTTTTTCTGGATTCAGGATTATTTTTTTATGGCTGAAAACAGGTTTTCAGCAATACAAGAAATACAGTATTGCTGGAACAACCGTCGACATCTTCAAGAGAAAACCTGAACATCTTCAAGAAGTGAAGATGACCTTGAGAAGAAGTATAGGTTGGGAGAAGTATAGGTTAGGAATTGTCTCCAAAGAATTCTCAAAGAATTACTCGTTATTGCTATCCAAGATAATTAGACAAGCCAAAACTAAATACTACGAAGATAAATTTACCCAAATAAAGAGTACCTTACCTAAAAATATGTATGTACCTTACGTAAATAAACATTTGATTTTGAAGTGCCGGACAAACAAGGCTGTGGTGGATATGTGGGCCTGAGGGGCCTGTCCAAGCAACAGCCTGTTGGACCAAGCTCTCACATGTCAAGCCTGGCCTTGGAAGGGCTTGGTGAGTAGAACAACTACCAGAACCCTATAATGCATGTATCAAGGTGTCCAGGCAGTGAGCACCACATAATGCAGTGCAGTCCTGTAAGAATAAGCACAGTAAGTATGGGCATGGAGGGGGTGCAGCAGTGGCTTGTGAAGGGCTGGAGAGTAAATGGACATGCCCAGGGGTAAAAAGCATTAGGGTAACAGAACATAGCCCATAAAAATAGTAATGACTGTGAATGAATAATTATATGAATGCAATAATACTTCATATCTCAATATGAATTTAAATTTGCTTAAGAATTAAGATTGCTTAAGATGCAATAGCTTTAAATTTGCTCTGTACCTAGTGTTACCCAATCTCCTAATTTTTATGTAATTTCAAACAACCTTATCATTGTGTTCATTGCTGTCTTCTTTTATGTGCTAGCCATATGCTGTATTGTGACTACCAATTTTTGTCAACTACCATTCAAGCTGTCATTGCAACCAATCTTATATTGTTTCTGCTGTATTATGCCTACCAATTTTTTTGTCAACTACCATTCAAGCTGTCATTGCAATCAATCTTAGCTACCTATGTGCTTTAATATACTGTACCTACAATTTTCTCTCATCTTTTTTTCATTTCATGTAATCTGTTATCATTTTTTGTCTATAATTTTGCAAGTATTTACCTCCTTAAAATTTTCTTAGATTAAGGACCTGCTCGAAACGCTGCGCGTGCTAGTGGCTTTACAAGACTGTAATTACCATATTTGTATCCTCACATTCCTTATGTACATTCTTGTATATGCATAAATAAATAAATAAATAAATAAATAAATAGGAATACTAAGCAGGATGCAAGACAAGGTACTGGTGGTGATAGTGGTTGGTACAAGTCCTCACATCCCCACAGACACCAGTAACAGCCCTCACCTCCCAACACAGTACCCTTGTAGCGAGTTAATCTTATACTCGCTTCATTATCTTATAGCATAACTAATTAACACTAATTACAGAAGCTACACAGGTGATACTTTGGTGTGAGTTGAGCGCACTGAGCGTCGGTATCGCTACACCCTTGTTCTTTAACAACCCTTTGGACCTTTATTACAGAAAAATAGAATCAATTAATATAATAAAATATAAGTGTTTACTTACGATAATACTATCGGTGGAACACAAAATCTTCTTCTTCTTGATAGTAGGTGCAGTTTGCATGAAGGGTTTGTCCTCGCCATGACTGAACTGACGACAAAATGGCCTCTGTGTTGATATGGCGTCAGATGACGCTGTGACGTCACAGGTGAGGGACGCTTTGCGCATTACTCCCTCGTACTTAAAAAGTACTACAGGTACTTTTTGTTTTTATTTTTGAATATGGCAGAAGTTGGACAGCTTTTTAAATCATTATAAGGGAGTGAGTTCCATAGACTAGGTCCCTTTATTTACATAGAGTGTTTACATAGATTAAGTTTGACTCTGGGGATATCAAAGAGATATTTATGTCTGGTGGGGACGTGGCCATGTGTTCTATTACATCTGTCCAGGAAGAGTTTCAGAACAGGGTTTGCAGTTAGAAAAAGGGCTTTATAAACGTAATTTACACAGGAGAATGTATGGAGTGAATTTGTTTAGCATGTTTAAGGATTTGAACAAGGGAGCTGTGTGTTGTCTGAAGGTAGAGTTAGTTATTGTCCTGATAGCAGATTTTTACTGGATGATGATGGGCTTGAGGTAGTTTGCAGAGGTTGAACCCCATGCACAAACACCATAAGAATGATAGGGATAGATAAGTGCATAATAGAGTGAGAGGAGAGCAGAGTAGGGTACATAATATCTGATCTTAAACAGTATACCAACTGTTTTAGAAACCTTTTTAGTTATGTGTTGTATATGGGTGCGGAAGTTGAGTCTCTTGTCTAAGTATAGGCTAAGAAACTTTCCATCATTTTTATTGCTAATATTTACATTATCTATCTGAAACTGAATTGCATTTGTTGATTTGTTTCCAAATAAGATATAGTAGGTCTTTTCTATGTTTTGTGTGAGGTTTGTTGGTTGACATCCACAAGTAGACTTTTTTTAATTAATTGTTTACAACATTATTTAACAGGAGTGGGTTGGGGTCAGAGTAGATGAGTAGTATCATCAGCCAACAATATAGGTTTAAGTATGTTAGAGACATTAGGGAGATCATTGATGTATATAAGAAACAGGAGGGTCCTAGGATGCTGCTCTGTGGCACCTTTACGGTAATTAAGTGGTAGAGTGGGAGAGGTTATGTCATTGATGGCTTCATATTGGTGTCTGTTACTAAGATAGGATCGGATATAGTTTAGGGCAAGGCCACGGATTCCATAATTTTGGAATTTAAGTAAGAGGTAGTTATGGTTAACAGTATCAAAGGCCTTTCTCAGGCCGATGAAGAGTTCAATTGGAAACTCACTTTTGTCAAGGGCTGAGAAGATTAATTCAAGCAGACTAACAATAGCATCATTGGTACTCTTTTGGGAGCGGAAGCCAAACTGACAGGGACTTAGTATATTGAATTTTACAAGATTGGAGTAGAGCTGTTTGTAAAAAAAAAAAAAAAATATTTTTGATAATATAGGTAGATTCGATATGGGTCTGTAATTATTTATGTCTGCCGTGTTACCTCCTTTATGAACTGGCGTTACTCTTGCTTTTTTAAGGATATCAGGGAAGGTATGACACTCTAGGGATTTGTTGAACAGCAGTGCTATGGATGGTGCAAGGGCATGGGAGGCACGCCTGTGTACCATCGATGGTATTTCACTAATGTTCCCAGCTTTGGTTTTTAGCGAGTGAATGATGGACACAACATCTGTAGGGCTGACCGGAGAGAGGAGAAGAGAGTTTGGATAGCTGCGTGAAAGATATGTAATAACATATGTCTGAGTCTCTGGGATTTTTCGGGCAAGGTGAGCACCAAACGATGAAAAGAAGCTATTAAATTCAGTTGCTGTTTCAAGATCTGTTGCAGGTGTATAACCATCCTTGGAGATTTTTATCTTATTATGTGAATGTTGTTTAGCTCCTAGGATGGTAGAGATGGCTCTCCATGTGCTTTTTATGTTGCCTTTTGCTTCTTTGAATCTATTCTCGTAATAGGAACGCTTTGCTCTTATTATACTGGTAAGCACTGATGAGTACCTCTTAACTACTTCTTTTCCAACTAGGCCAATCCTAAGTTTTTTTTTCATATTCATGTTTCTTGTCGATTGCTTTAAGTATGCCATTAGTGAGCCAGGGATTATTTAACCTTTTTGCCAGTTACTTGCTTGGTGAGGAGAGGACAATAAGTATTGTAAAGGCTTTAAATTTTGGAAAGAGGCTAGTTAACGAATTATTATCCTGTGTATTGATAAATTTAGATTCCCAGTTTACATTGTGGAGGGCATTTGTGAGATTGCCTATTGCCGCTTCACATTGTAACCTAAAGGTAATTTTCTTGTTACCTGGTGGTGTTATGGCCATGTTCGCTACAAGGAAGGTAGGATAGTGGTCAGTTGTTCTGTCAGTGATTATACTTGATGTAACAGGAGCTGTTATGTTGGTCCATCAGTGATCCAGGGTAGTCGCAGATGTTTGAGTGACTCGGGTGGGCCTGGTGATTGCGGGGATGAGCATACAGGAATTCATGCTGTTGAGGAAATAGTCTACTTGAGGGTTATTTTGTAGCCCTAGGTCAATATTGAAATCACCTCTGAGAACTATGTGATTTTTGTTGAGATTATTGTTTATGATAAGATTCCTCAAGTTGTTATTGTATTTGTGTCTAGCTTCAGACACAAGCATGTTACAGTTATGTCTTAAAGAGTTGAGAGCAATTAAGGATGATAAAGAGTCACTTACAATTAATGTATCAAGTTTGGATACTTGTACACATTTCAGTGCAAGGAGCAAGGCAAATAGTTCAGTCTGAAGGGTAGAGGCCCAGTTGTTTATACGGACTCCCCACTCAAAATATAAGTCATATCCTATTGCCAGGACAACTGCACTTCCAGCTGCACCCGTTGGGCGCTGTAGGAAACCTTCAGTGTATATGATTTGAGAGAGAGAATGCTCTGTGGACAGAGCATCAATATGGCTTAAGACGTTGAGCTTTGCCTCAAAACAAAGCTGGGACTGATCTCTAATTTGCTCCTTTGATGGAAAGGGAGGGATTAAAATTGAAAAGGGTGTGATTTCCTACAGTGCAGGAAAGTGATATTGTTGTCTCTCTTGGTACAAATTATAAATCTGATACTTTCTGAGTTCAGTTCCAATTTTATTTATCTATTTGAAACAATGTTTACATTCAATAAAGAAATTCTGGAGGGCTTCTGTGCAACGGTTAGGATGAGCTAGCCTAAGCATTTTTATACCAATTTGACAGTTATTTTCAGTAACACGATAAACAACGCTCGGAATATTAAGTTCCTTTCTCATATTAAGTATCTTTGTGGTACGAGGGCACCCAAGGATTATCCTCAAGGCTTCGTTCTGCAATTTTTCAAGCCCTCCAAGCTTTCTTTCAGGATGCCTTAAAGTTAGTTTAGTTCATTTATTGTGCACCCCATACCCATCTTGTGGGCGGTAGTGGAAAGGGTTGCAGAGGCACATAATGGGCTCAGGGACTGAACCCCACAATTCATTTAGCTAAGCAAGTTACAATCTTGATGAGCTAGTTACAAAATTCAGTATAAGCCGGGTTTGAGATCGATCACAAGTACAGTTTCTAAATTAAGTAACTGACATATGTGGAGAGCTAGTGTCACAATTGATATGTTTGTCCTGCACACCGCTCCCCATCCAGTGGGCAGCGGTGGATAGGTTACAATCACTTAGTTACTACTTACAGTTAGCAAACTGGGGATATTTGGCTAAAATTTCTGGTACCAGATCATTTTGAATGAAATATTGACACATCGTTGGTACATTGGTTATAGAATTGTCTCTGAATTCACTATCACATAGTGACGGAGGGGTGTGCAAATAATTTTGTTGACAGTTAACATTTGGTCAGGTCTACATCGGCAGATAATGAGAATTCCCAGAAATACTTGTAACCGAGTCTAAGCCGAGCAGTAGTAACATCTAGAAGTCTGCTGATTGTATTGGATGAACCATAGATGTGTGGCTCCTTTTGCATAATAGTATTGAACGAAAGTTAATCTCCCCAAACACTTTCGCGTTTTGGGCAAGTTACCCCTCCACTCTCTCCATTTTTTTTGGACATTCCCTGGTAGTGCGCGGAAATACTGAAAAGTGTATACTCTTTTCAACTTTGTCACCTTAATTCTCGTCCTATGTCTTTCATTTTGGTATCAATGCGTTCGCAATAGAATTCCCAACAGAACTATGTGCATATAATGTCAAAGAGAGCAGCGCGCTCTACCCGCCGACAAGATGAATGTAGGCCAAGGGTACCAGAAAAAGAAAGCTGAGCCACCCTCAGGCAACTCTCATTACATTAGAGAGCGTGATAATACTGAAAAGTGTATACCCTTTTTAACTTTGTTACCTCAATTCTCATCCTAGGTATTTCAATTTGGCATCAATGTGTTCGCAATAGAATTCTCTACAGGACTAAAGGCATATAAACTCCAAAAGCCCGGCTTACCATCCGCAACAAACAGAGTAAGCGAGAGTGTGTTACCAGGGAGCGCACAAGAGCGATAAAATGTATACACTCTTTTCATTTTGGTCACCCCAATTGTCATCCTAGGTCTTTCATTTTGGTATCAATGTGTTAGCAATAGAATTATCTACAGGTTTAAATGCATATAAACTCCAAAAGCAAGGTGTACCATCCGCACAAAACAGAGAAAGTGAGTGAAAGTAACCCGGGAGCACTCTAGTGCAATGTAATGTGAACACTCTTTTCACTTTGGTTACCTCAATTCTCGTCATATGTCTTTCATTTTGGTATCAATGTGTTCGCAATTGTATCTGCTGGCATTTACCCTTTGCTTGGATCTGAAGGGTTTTAGGCTTACCACGATGCAATCTGATAGTACCGCAGGTGTATATACCTATCTTCAAGCAGCAATTCACTCATTCAAACCGACTTATAATAGTTATCCATATATAAATGGTAATCTTTGTTCTACCTGTCCTATTCTACCTGTTAACCTGTCATATGAAGAAAGATTGTCAAAGCTTATATTACATTCTCTAGAAAAGCGAAGAATTAGGAGTGACATATGGTAGAGGTGCACAATGGGATGAATGGACATAACAAAGGGGACATTAATGGGGTATTAAAAGTAGCAACACAAGACAGAACTCGAAACAAAGTGTAAAAATTGGAAAAATTTAGATTTAGGAAAGAACTGCATGAGTAAATACACTGGGTTTGTACCTTAAGGTTCATGTATGCAATATTACAGAGTTCCAGTTAACTCCCATGCATGCAATTAATTTATGTTATGTTTATGTTTTTTATGTTAAAATGTTTTTGTTGATTTGTTTGTATATTTTCATAAGTAAAGCATGCTTACCGTCTTATTCCAAGTTTTATGATAACTTTACAAGGTTTAAAACATAAAGTTCAATATATATTCTGGTTTTCATACAGGAATGATACGTTAATATAACATCATAATAACGTAATGATGTCGTGTAAATAACGTTATACTGACGTCATATAAATGTTATATTTATGTTATAAGAACGTAAATTGGATAGCTTTACAGAAAGTAAACAAAAAAAACTGAATGTTGACTGAAAATTATTTATTCTTAAATATAAAGCATGAAAACATTATAATACCATAGCATTTACTATTATTTTTAAATTTTTACATAAATCTTAAAAAACTGTGTCTCAAGAATATATGTTTTTAGTTATATCCTTTGGTTTTAAGAACGTCAGATATACGTATTTATGTCAAAAGTTACAGTATTACCTTTGTGGCACCATTTAAAAACGTCCACAAACGTTCTGTGTTTGCTGGCCCCCACCCTCACCTTTCACATCTGCTCAGCCCTGTCCTTAAGCTCCCTCACCCAGTCGACGTGAGGTATGCTGTTGGGTGACTTCTGTTATGCCGTTATTTATTTACGTTCTTTATATAAGTCCTTCTTTACAGTCTGACTGTTAGTCAGGGTGTGTTTCCTCACGCTACAATATTTACTGTAATTTTACCTTTGCTTTCGCCCCTAGCTTTAATTTTTCATGGACTTGGTTTTCATAAGTTTCCTTAATTTATTAATGAATTTAATGGTGTCAAGCTGCACGTTTCCTTTTGCAGGCTTTACATTCAGGTTTGTTTTAATTTTTGCTTATTGCCTATAAGTTATTAGGTAAAGTCAGCTAGGTTAGGCTAGCTGCCGAGTCACAGGCCTCTGGCCACCAGCTTTAAGTTTTATTGGACTAGTAATTTCCATAGGTTTCCTTAACTTATTAATGAATTTAATGCAGTGTCAAGCTCCTTGTTTCTTTGCAGGCTGTACATTTAGGTTTATTTAACTTTAGCTTATTGCCTTTAAGTTATTAGGGAAAGTCAGCTAGATTAGGCTAGCTGCTGTGTCACAGGCCTCTGGCCCCTAGCTTTGTTTTCATGGACTTGTTTTCCCACAAGTTTCCTTAATTTACTACTGAAATTTATGCAGTGTTAAGCTGCACGTTTCTTTAGCTGGTTCTACATTTAGGTTTGTTTAACTTTTGGTCATTGCCTATAAGTTAGTAGGTAAAGTTAGCTAGGTTAGGCTAGCTGCAGTGTCACAGGCCTCTGGCCCCTAGGTTTGTTTTCTTGGATTTGTTTTTCCATAAGTTTCCTTAATTTATTATTGAATTTTATGCAGTGTAAAGCTGCGTGTTTCTTTAGCTGGTTTTACATTTGTTTGTTTAACTTTTGCTATTGCCTTTAAGTTATTAGGTAAAGTTAGCTAGGTTAGGCTAGCTGCAGTGTCCCAGGCCTCTGGCCCTTAGCTTTGGTTTTATGGACTTGTTTTTCCATAAGTTTCCTTAATTTATTAATGAATTTTATGCAGTGTCAAGCTGCGTGTTTCTTTGTTGGCTTTACATTTAGGTTTATTTATCCTCTGCTTCGCCTTTAAGTTATTATGTAAAGTCAGCTAGGATGTGATAGTTGTAGGGATCGGGCCCTTGCCTCTTGCTTTAAGTTTATTCTGGCCCTCCATTTACGTTTAGTTTCCTCAGCAATTTTCCCGCATTTTACATCGCCCTTGCGTACCCAGACGTTTTCGTCTGGCCGGTGTAGCTCGGTACAATTGTTCCCAGACGTTTCGTCCGGCTGGTATAGCCGGCACGTTCGTACCCAGACGTTCTCGTCTGGCCGGTGTAGCCCGGTACATTTGTTCCCAGACGTTTCGTCCGGCTGGTATAGCCGGCACGTTTGTACCCAGACGTTTTCGTCTGGCTGGTGTAGCCCGGTACGGCAATTCCACCAGGTTTCGTTTGAACGCTGTAGCACAGTACTCCCGTGTTTTTTCCTGGGTCGCGTGTACCAGATGTTGGTCTGCCTGGAGTGCCCGGTTATGCGGGCCCCTTCCCCATCCCACGTTTTCAGCGTCCAGCCTAATGCCTGGCCGTGCGGTCTGCCGCTTGAGCGACTTCAAATCAAATCAAATGTTTATTTAGGTAAGGTACATGTATACAAGAGATTTTACAACGAGTGATGGATTCAATTCTAATTATTGCGGTCATTTATTACTTAATTCTGTTCAATTTTATTACATTCCTTTATTTTAGACTTTCAGCTTGATTAGTTTCATTACGCGGCAAATTTAGGAAATTTATAGCATTGCTTACACCTCTTGCCTTAAAAAAAAAAAAAAAAAAAAAACTATTCGTAAAAGAATTCGTATTTTCATGTCAATTTAGTGAACGGGAGCCCGCTCCTGTTTTGGTGATTTACGTTCCTCCATCATTAACTAAACGCTTACTTAAATAACTTGTTATATCCTTAGTCTCCCAGTCATGACGTGTACTAAGACTAAAGTTTTCCTCAATTTAGCATTGAGCAAGCCTCTGACTTTAGATTATTCCTGCACTTGTTTATGAGTCAATTCCCTCAGCAAATTGTTACTGCAATTTATGCATTGCGTTTGCTCCACGTTTTATTTAACTTTTCTGCCGCGATTATGTTTGTGTAATTGCCGCTTTTGTCATTGAGTTTAAGTTAAGTCAACTAGGATGAGCTAGTTAGGTTATACTATGGTGTCTTTCAGTCACGACGTGTATTAAAAACTTTCAGTTTATTCCTCAATTTAGTCGGAAGGTACTGCGGCTTCCCAGCCAACGTCCTTCCTATGACGAGTTAAGCCGCGATGTTTTCAGTTTTATATTTATTTGGTCATATAAATAGGCGGCCTCCCAGGCCGCTGGTTTATCCAGACGTGTTGTCTGCCCGGTGTAGCCCGGATGTCACTGCGGCCTCCCAGGCCGCTGGTTTACCCAGACGTGTTGTCTGCCCGGTGTAGCCCGGATGTCACAGCGGCCTCCTAGGCCGCTGGTCGCGAAGTTCCAGCTGACGTGTCCTTTTTCACTCCTTTTCGTTATTGTATTTGGTTGTATTTACCTCGGCTCAGTGTTAATCCTGTTTCTCTAACGAGTTATAGTCCAGCTTTATTTTGAGCATACTTTGTTTTACAATTTATAATTATTTATAATTAATTATAGTTATAATTGGTTTATAATTTTATTATTAACACCATTTTATTTAAGATTATTCATGTAATATAATTTATTACATTGTTAGGCTTTTACAACGACGTCGTCCCAGCCGGTGTTGTTCCCGCAGAGGATGGGCCAGCTGGTGGCTCGGCCGTAGCTGTCGCAGCGGGCGCCCTCACAGACTCGGCTAGTTTCAGCAGATGATGTTACAGCTGCTAACGCCCCAGTTCCATCTTAGGCTTCCCGGCAGCCGATGCTTCAGTCAGGAACCTCCAGCTGAAGCGTTCCAACCGACGTTGCGCCCAGCAATTTATTTTTCTTCCATTCTGCGGCACTTGCCGTCATCGGTTATTTACGATATTACATTGTATTCTTACATTGTACGATTATTTAAGACATTGTATTCTTAATATTATTCCTTATTACAGTTACTGGATGACGGTTCCCTGCCGTCGATTTCACTTTGCTCCTGTTCTAAAAGATGTAGCCGAAGTTCACGGCGCACTAGCTGCGGCTTGCAGACGCTCATTGACAACACAAGACTACACTCAGCGGCCACTTAAGGCAGACTCCTTGGCTTCTATCCAGCCCTATCACCCGTATGGAGGCAGAGATGGGATGGAGACCAAGGGTAATGTTCCCCGCTCACATTCTACATCCGCTTAGGACACAAGCATGTTATAGATTTGGCTTTAAGATTTGGTTCTTATTCCATTTTATGGTTTATGTATATATTGCTTTATTGTATATACCCGTTCTTGGTATATGTATTGTTATATTCAAGATTTATAGTGTTTCGTATTATCCCTGTTTATAGTTGCTTTGTGCTTCTTTACTGCTCTCCTACTGGCTTTCTCCCACCTTTGCTCTTAGCAAAGGTACTTCCCCCTTCCGTTTGCTGGAAGATTCTTAGAATTGTTACCCCCCTTCATTGCTACAGTATAATTATTCGGAAAACTCTTTATTCATCCAGGATTGTTAATTAAGGAATCTCTTAATTCCTGTGCCGGGCTCCCTCCCCCCGTTTTCGTCTCCGTATTGATTCAGCTAGGGTTTCCCTCTCGTCTGTGCCCTTGCCTGTCACGATAACACTGCATGCCGCTTCTGCCCACCCTTACTGCCTTATATCTTTCAGCCCGGGGGAGGTGATCTACACGACAAAAAATCGACGCACGCTCCGACTGGACCAGGTATCGCTTACATGGTCACGAATCAACACTCTTTGGATCCTGCAAGCGCAGTGCAGGACGCACGCATACCCTAGCCCAACGAGCGCCCCCCGGCAAGTTCTACCCGGCCCGTGCCCAGTGAACAGGCAACACTTCTTCAGGGCGATTAATTCGCGCCGCCCTCGCAGAGCTAGGCTCGCCTTCAGCCGACCACGCCCTCTTACCTTTAGAATTGACAGGGCCACTCGGCTCTCTTGACGGGCTAGCCATCGGAGTTAACGGCGGGTCCAGCAACCAGCTGGAACACCCAGCTGACTACGTCCGGGACGTTGTTGCACTGCCACTCTGAGGCCTCCTTGCGACCAGCGGGCCTCGCCCTTCGGGGGGGGGGGGGGGGTCCGGCCAGCTGGCCTGCGGTGGGGGTGCTGCGCCGGTCCCCAAGTGTCCCGCTGTCCGCAGCTAATCCTTTGCCCAGTCCACATGCTAGTAAGAGTAAGGAACCCCTTCTCCTTAATCCTTCTCCCGCTGGCCCTCACGGGATTGGGGGTGCTCCGCCGGAACCCCCAAAGTGATGAGCCTGCAGATAGCTAAGAAATATTCCCATGAATTGTAATTAGTCTAATTAATGCAACTTTCATTTACTACCTAGGGATGTAGTTATTAATTGTAATTGATCTCTCCTTTATCATTAAGGATTATTCATTATAATTATTCCTTAATACTTTATTGTTATGCACTAGTCAATAATTATTTATCATTCATCCTAATTAGCTATTTGATTCATTAAAAATAATTGCTTATCATTATACTATTTGTTATTATTATTATTTATTATATAATAATAATTTTATTATTTATTAATTTATTATTTATTAATTTATATAATAAATTAATTTATTATATATTAATTTATTATATATTAATTTATTATATATCAATTTATTATTTACCATTATAAAATAAACAAGTCCCCAATCTGAGCACGTTTTCTTCCAACCTCAGAAAACTGTAATACAAAGTTACAAAATATTGAATGAGATATCTGCATTATTCAAACAATATTAAATTTAGTTTAGCACAATAAGTAAATACTTTTCATTACATAGGAACACAATTAATCATCAAATCGTGTAGGGCGTTTAACATGACGTTTAGGACGTGAGTCCCCAAATACAATAACATCCCTTGATGAACTGTTTATTGAGTTATAACTCATTTTTTCTTTTTCTTTTGCACGACTTTGCACTTCATCATTTTCTACACTAGTTGGAATCACTTTGAAATAAGCCATATTACGTGTTATACTATGATCTCTATTACTAGCTGTTACCATAGTTCCTTTTACACTAATCACTTTATATGGTTTTGTATCATACGGCATATCTAACTTTCCCTCTTTTTTCTTTTTAACGAGAACAGTATCTCCAACTTTTATGAATTGTTCCTTTGCATGTTGATCATGAACAATTTTCATTTTGCCCTTGGCTAGTGCATCCTTCTGAGCGAGACGTTTATCCGTTACCTCGGCTGGCATGACAGGTAGTGCGATTCTCATAGGACGTCCAAATAAAAGTTCACCAGGTGACTTGCCCAGTGTTCCATGCGGTGTTGCACGGTAGTTCCTGAGAAAAGCATACATAGCTTGTTTCCAGGATCGTCCTTCGGCATGAGCACAGCGTACCGCTTTCATGAGAGGTTGCATGAATCTCTCAACTTCTCCATTTGCTTGAGGATGTAGTGGCATCACACGGAGGTGTTTGAATCCAATATGCTCAGAAAAGTTGACGAAGTCTTGTCCATTGAATGGCGGTCCATTGTCTGTCTTGACAACTTCAGGAATGCCAAAGTTTGAAAAGATCTTGTCGAGTTTCGGGATGACGGCCTTTGCAGACGTGGAAGTGATGATTTCTACTTCTGGATAACGTGAGTGATCATCAATGACTACCATCAAGTACTCTCCAGTTGGTAGCGGTCCGCAGAAGTCCATCGATACTTCCGTCCATGGTGCAGCAGGTAGTGGTGAAGGTTGTAGAGGTGTTGGTCTTGAAGTATCCACTGCAGCTTGGCAAGGGACACAGGCATCATGCATATCCTTTGCTTGACGATCAATGCCAGGAAACCACACCTTTTCTCGTAGCAGCTGTTTGGTCCTAACAAGACCTTGGTGTCCTTGATGTGCAAGCTTCAGAGCACGTTGCTGGAGGACAGCTGGAATCACGAAACGAGTACCTTGCAGCACAGTGTCGCGTTGTTGCGTAACACTTAATTCTGTCTGGATGCGTTCAAGTGCTTTGAATGCATCTTGGTCAACTCCTGAGGGTGGGATGCGTGGAAACTTTTTCTTAGTCAATGCATCCACTGTTGCTTGCAGAGTTGGGTCCTCTAGGGTTGCAGTACGGATTTCATCAAGAGTAAGAGCCTTAGGGACTGCATCACAGGTTACAGAGTGTACATATTCCTCGGCAACTTGCTGATGCTTGGTGATGGTGAAACTGTTTGCAGGATGTCGACTGATGTAATCAGCGGGATTGCCTGCACCCGGCTTGTATTTCACCGTAAAGTTGTATGGTTGCAGACGAAGAGCCCATCTCTCAATGCGAGCTGGTGGTTTGGACTTTGGATTATTGAAGATGGTCTCCAACGGTTTGTGGTCAGTGACTATCGTGGTGAAGGGTGCACCAAGCAGATACACATTGAAGTGTTCACAGCCCCATACAAGAGCAAGAGCTTCCTTCTCTGTCTGACTGTATCGTTGCTCAACATCTGTGAGAGAACGGCTGGCGTAGGCAATTACTACTCTGGAATCTGGTTGACCAGGTTTGTGTTGGGCTAAAACAGCACCTAAACCAACAGGACTAGCATCCACTGTTAACTCAGTGTCCATTGATGGATCAAAATACGCAGCAGTCGCATTCTCTACTAGTGCATCTTTCACAGCATCAAATGCATTTTGCTCGATATCGCTCCAGTACCATGATGCATTTTTCTTCAGGAGCTCACGTAGAGGCTTTGTAATGGTAGCAAAATCTGGAATGAAGCGAGAACTGTAGTTTGCCATTCCCAGAAAACTATGTACTTCAGTGGACGTTGAAGGAGGTGCAGCATTCTTGATATCTGCAACTTTCTTAGGATCTGGAGACAGACCTTTGTCACTAAGTACATGTCCAAAGAATTCAATTTTATGTTGATTGAACTCACACTTTGCTCGGCTTAACGTCAGATTCTTTTCTCGTAAGCGTTGCAATGTTGCACGAAGAGCTTTGTCGTGTTCAGCTTGGGTACGGCCATAAACAATGATGTCATCAGACATGTTGTCAGCATTAGGTATATCTTGCAATACCTGGCTGATGATGTGCTGGAATACCTCGGCAGCACTGTTGATACCAAAACTCAGGCGCTTGTACCTATACAGACCTCGATGTGTCGTAAACGTTGTGATGAAGCGACTCTCATCAAGTTCAAGCTGATGATAGCCCTTGTTTAAATCTAACTTGCTGAATACAGTTGCACCATTCAGGCGGTAGATCATATCATCTACAGTCGGTGTAGGATGGCGTTCACGCATTATTGCCTTGTTGGGAACACGCATGTCTACACAAATGCGTATCTCATCTGGATTCTTCGGCTTTGGTGGAGTGACAATTGGGCTTACCCATGGTGTTGGACCTGTTACTGGTTCAATGATATCTAGTTCCATCAGCCTATCCAGTTCGGCATCGACTTTCTTGCGAGTATGGAATGGTTGTCGGCGATGTGGTTGGGCAACTGGAATTACATCTGGGTTGATATGCAGATGTACTTTGCTATCAGTATAACAACCTATGGATTTAAATCGATCAGAAAATTCAGCAACAATAGCATCAACATTGTTTGCAGATTCCACTGCTACAGCATTAGAAAGCTGAAGTAGCCCCGATTTGGTTGAAGTCTTGTAACTGAGTAAAGACTCCTTTGCATTCCTAACAACATGGAATGTAGTAATGAGCATTGCATTCTTTGACTTAATCTCTGCAGTGAAAGTTCCAATCACTGGCAAGGCTACCTTTGAAGCATAGGCAGTGGATTTGCCATTATAGTTCTCAAGCTTTGGGAACTGTTTTTTAAATTTTTTATAGTGGCACTCAGCAATGGTGTCAATGTTTGATCCAGTGTCAATGAGAACCTTGAGACAAATACCAGCAATGTATACACATGTCTCTGGGTTGTTTGGAAGATCATTCCATTCTGTGATTGCTTGTACTCCATAAGTATAATCACATTCACTGTCATCTGAGACTGGTTGTAATGAAATGTTGTCTTGTATATTATTAACATTCTGGATATGAGGTGCAATATTGTGTTTACCACCTCGACCCCTATGACCTGATCCTCGTACAGTGCTTTTATTCATTGACTGTGGTTTCTTTAGTGCGGAACGACACATAGCACCAAAATGACCTAGTTTTCCACACTCATAGCACTTCTTACCTTGAGCCGGACAAACATTATCTTGGTGTGGGTAATCTCCTCCACAATTGTAACATTTATTGTTGACACCCTTTGATGTGGGTCGTTGTGACTGCTTGAGTCTTGTTCCTTGACCCCAGTTGTGACGTGGCTCTCGGCTCAATTTACTGTTAGGTTTGGCATGATATCTTCATTGATTACGATGTCCTCCCTGAACCTTACATACCTCATCACTGTTAGTAACAGTGGCAGAACCGTTGTTGGCACTGCACTCCATGGCACGAGCATCACGTGCAGCATCTTCCATTCGACGAGCCATATCTAGTATCTTGGTAAGAGAACTTTCATCATCAACAAGTTCTAGAGCTCTTCGACGGAGACGTGTAGATGTGCATGTTTCAATTATTTGCTGTTTGATTTCTTTGTCAACATCAGCAAACTCACAATGGGCTGCTAAACCCTGCAGACGTGTGTGGTATTGATCCACAGTTTCATTAGAGAGTTGTTTTGCTCTCCTGAAATGCATAATTTCCATTGCAGTATTTTGCCTTGGTTTGAAATGCTCTGTTAGTTTGGCTTTGGCAGTGTCATAATCTTTGGCACCACCAGTGTCTTTCAGTGTGTCAAAGATGTCACAAACTCTATCACCTGCATAATGAAGTAGAAAGGCACGCTTTCTTTCAGCACTTTTGATGTCTGAAACTATCAACAAATTTTCAAACCTTTTAAGCCATTTGACCCACCTCTGTGACAGGTTTGTCTGATCACAGTCAGGATCAAATGCAGGAAATTGAGGTATATTTGCCATTTTTACTGAATAAATGTAACTTATCACTTAAATGTTCCTCAGAATATTAAACACTTACTGCACTGTATATGTTAGTCAAGAATTCACTGGTAATAACTTTAGTTTTGCAAAGCACACAAGCATTTTAATGCAAAAGTTCACAACAGTGCACAATATAGCAGCAACTGACTTCTTACCTAGCCCTTGTGTACATGTGTTGTTCCTACTCACAGCATCACAGCAGTTGGCACAGCAGTTGGTACAGCAGTTGGTGCAGCAGTTGGTGCAGCAGTCGGTACAGCAGTCAGTTCAGTGTGAAGAATTTTGTTGCACGAAGCGTCGTTTCGTAACCAAAACATCAGATTTTGTACACATCAAAGCGTCGTTTCGTTCACGGCGTCGGCAGATTCCTTAGAACACAGCTTCTTCAGTCAGCACATAGCTTGGGGTAGCACATAGCATTGGTTAACACATAGCATTGGTTAGCACATAGCATCGTTTAGCACAAAGCATTAGTTAGCACACAGCATTGGGTATGGTGCTCACAGCACGACTTCTCCTTCCTCCTCTGGGCGAGACAGCATACTCAATACAATACAATACAATTTTATTTAGGTAAGGTACATACATACAATAAATATTTACAAGGATTGTTTGACTTATAGGTATAGCTAGTACATACAATGCCTAAAGCCACTATTACGCAAAGCGTTTCGGGCATGATAAACTTAAATGACAAGCTTAATACTAATTGAGCATAATGAGTAGAATGAAAACAAGAAATGAAAATATAGATGAAAAAGCAGCACAAATACAATTATGTCGACAAACAGCGCTCTTTAAAGAAAAAAAACAGACATTGGTTGACAATAGAAGGGTAAGGTAGGTTACAGGGAATTTATTAGGTATAGCTTCGCTTTTAACTTAAACTGGTTGAGAGAGGTACAGTCTTTAACATGGTTGGGAAGGTCATTCCACATTCTGGGCCCCTTGATTTGTAGAGCATTTCTAGTTTGATTAAGTCGTACTCTAGGAATATCAAAACTGTATTTATTTCTGGTGTGATGCTCATGGGTTCTGATACAACCTTCTATGAAGCTTTTGAGATCAGGATTGGCATTATAGTTTAGCGTTTTATATATGTATAATACACATGAGAGAATGTGCAGTGACTTAATGTCTAACATATTCAGAGATTTAAGTAGGGGTACCGAGTGATGTCTGGGGCCAGAATTGGATATTGTCCTAATAGCAGCTTTGTGTTGAGTAATTAGAGGACGTAAGTGATTTTGGGTAGTAGAGCCCCAAGCACAAATACCATAGTTGAGATATGGATAGATAAGGGAGTAATAGAGAGTCACCAGGGCAGGGCGTGGTACATAATATCTGATCTTAGAAAGAATGCCCACAGTTTTTGAAACTTTTTTTGATATGTTTAGAATGTGTCCCTGGAAATTAAGCTTGTGGTCAATGAGAATGCCAAGGAATTTGCCATCTAATTTGTTACAAATTTGGGTATTGTTTATTTTGAGATTTATTTGATTAGAGGATTTATTGCCAAACAGAATATAAAAGGTTTTGTCAATGTTAACACTTTCCTGGATTTTCGACTTGGAATTACGGGCGTTTTCCCTAACCGCTTGTCGGATCACGACGTAAATTTACGGTGCGGTTTAAAATATTTGTAAAAAATCCAGTTTAAATCCGATTTACTTGGGGTTTGTTTCAAACTCCGCGCCATGAAATTCCAGTTCTCTCGGGTAGGCCGCAAGTCACGTCGGCCTACTGGGTCACGTGACAGGCCCATTGTTTTGTTGTCACATGGAGCAATCGGATCTCTCTCCCCTCGGCCTCCCCTCGGCTATCCCCTCGCCCAACCTACACAATGCAGACACAAAGAAAGTTCAGAAAAGAAAACGAGTTCGCAGGGCAGATGGAACAGTAAGACTACAGCAGGTTGTGGTGAACAAACCACAGGCAATTGTTGACTACAATAAGTTCATGAAGGGTGTTGACCACTTTGATCAAATGGTAAAGTATTACCATTTCGCCAGGAAATGTCACAAGTGGACCAAGAAAATAACATTTTATTTCTTGCAAATGGCATTGCAAAACGCTTATGCATTGTACAAGGCCAACACAGATGATCGAAGGAAACTAACTCTGCTCTAGTTCCATGAAGTTGCTATTTGGTCTTTATTGAAATTTGACAAGGCAGAGTGGCCTGCAACAACTACACCATCTCCACATCTAGTTCATGCTCCAGACATAAATCATGACACTGGTCCTGTGTATCCTGCTGCTGACCCATCAACACCTGGCCCGTCGGGTGTAAGGCTACACCTAGTGCTGAAGCTGAATCTGATGAAGATAATTCATATTCCACATTAGTGTTTGAAAACAATAGTGAGAGCGACGATTCAGACAGTAGTTTATTGCCAACCCAGAGACAACAGCGACGTGTTGTTATAGCAGAGACTCGCCTGAACTATAAATTGAAACATGAGCTGGTAAAAATCCCCAAACGTCGCAGGTGTGAAGTGTGTTCAAAGTCGGGTATCAGGAAGGAAACTGGTATAGCGTGCAAGACATGCGATGTTCCACTTTGCGTCATACCTTGTTACACCACTTATCACAGGAAAAGGGTGTATTGGGTGGACAAGAAATAACCACCTACATCAGCTTCACTCCACCTAGGAACATCTGTTGAGCAACTTCAGGAATCAGTACCTGAAGGAGGTGGAGTGGAGATAAAATGCTCAACTTATTTTACTACAATCGTCTTTGCTTTGGTAAGTACACATAATGGTCTTAGATTGTTTCAGTATTGTAGTCTATTTTCTTAGGAATATTTTGATACCTAAATGAGAACTGTAGCACGAAAACTAAAGTAAGTATACACGAAACAAGAGAAACTTTTTTTGTGGGTGTTGCGGGTGTGAGTTGGAGTGTCAAGAGCGGGTTCCGGTTGTGTGTTTTCCGTCATCTCTACAGCTGTGAATTCCAAGGAATTGTATTTGATATGCATATGTCTGTGTAGGGAATTTTATTCCGAACACTATACAAAAAAAAACGGTGTGAAACAAGTATAAACTTGAAAAACATGAGCAAAGTAAAAACTTTTGACGCTC
Organism: Procambarus clarkii; assembly: GCF_040958095.1. Lineage (NCBI taxonomy): Eukaryota > Metazoa > Arthropoda > Malacostraca > Decapoda > Cambaridae > Procambarus > Procambarus clarkii. The sequence continues at coordinate 5,483,817 of NC_091187.1, read as the reverse complement.
ACGGGTACAAACACGCGTAAGATTTTATTCCCCGCAAATTTATTTGACGATGTGTTGGCCAACTCTACCCATGTTCTTATAGAACTTTCTATTGCGAACACATTGCTATAAAAATGAAATACGTAGCTCCAGAAATAATGTCAGGACAGTGAAATAAGTATAAACATTCAAAGCGCTGCATCACACTGCAGTGTCGTCGCTGCTGAAATCACGGCTAACGCTTCGCCCAGTTCCCACACTCGTGCGGGTCACCCGATACCATAATTAGACATTGATAGGCATATGTCTGGCTGGGGAATTTTATTGTGAGTTCAGTGATATCAAAATGAGCGCTGTAGGATGACTGTGAGGCTGGCAACAAACGAAAGAGTATGAACATTTACTTCCTGTTTGGGTGTCACGGCGAGTCATCTTCGTGTTTATTTACTTCGTGGTGGGATACCAAATGCTTCGGTGACATTTTATGCATATGATCTTGTAGAGAATTTTATTGCAAACGCATTGATACCAAAATGAAAAACGTAGCTTGAGAATTGAGGTTAGGAGCGTGAAAAGATTATAAACTTTTTTGTGTTTACGCTTGAGCGCCCAGAACGCTGCGCGCACAACCCGCTTGTTTTTCCAGCTAGTGCCGCGTGCACTAAAGTGTTAAGGGTGAGTTTGTTGGCAGTTAGCCACAGATGGACTTTATTTAGCTCAGTATTTACTGTGGCATTTAGAGCAAGAGGATCAGGACTGGAGTAAATGAAGGTTGTGTCGTCAGCAAATAGAATTGGTTTGAGGTGTTGGGAGGCATTTGGAAGGTCATTAATGTAGATGAGAAAGAGGAGAGGGCCAAGTATGCTGCCCTGGGGAACACCAATGTTGATGGGTAGGGTGGGAGAAATTGTATTATTCACAGAAACATATTGGAGCCTGTCAGTAAGGTAGGATTTGAGGTATTGTAGGGAGTGTCCTCTGACTCCATAATGATGTAATTTAAGAAGAAGGTTTTGGTGGTTGACAGTGTCAAAAGCTTTACGCAGGTCCACAAACAACCCAACAGAGAACTCATTTTTATCAAGAGCTGTATGAATCGAGTTAAGCATACTAATAAGTGCATCGTTAGTGCTTTTTTGGGTCTGAAGCCATATTGGCAAGGGCTAAGTATATTGAGTTTGGCTAGATATGAGTAAAGCTGCTTATAGATTAGTTTTTCAAAAATTTTTGACAAGTTTGGCAGGATAGATATAGGTCTGTAGTTGTTAACATCTGTGAGATTACCACATTTGTGGACAGGCGTTACTCTCGCTTTTTTTAGAATATCTGGGAAGGTTTGGAGTTCAAGTGACTTGTTGTAGAACAAAGCAATAGCAGGGGCTAAAGAGCTGGAGGCTTTTTGTAAATTAAAGTAGGTATCTCCTCAAGGGCACCAGACTTGGTTTTAAGGGAAAGGATTATCTCATTGACGTCAGTGGAATTAATAGGCTTTAGGTACAGAGACTGTGGATAGTTACCTGAAAGATAGTCATTAATGTCTGTACTGGAAGATGGAATATCATTTGCAAGGGATGAACCAATGGAAGAGAAGAACCTATTGAACTCAGTAGCAGAATCAGAGGCTGAAAGCTGACCATCGTTATTAGACAGGAGAGTCGGTTTGTTATTTAAAGACTTCTTTGATCCCAATATTTGAGAAATTGTTCTCCAAGTTTGTTTAATGTTGCTCTTTATTTGGGTAAATTTATCTTCGTAGTACTTAGTTTTGGCTCGTCTAATTATCTTAGACAGCAATAATGAGTAATTCTTTGAGAATTCTTTGGAGACAATTCCTAACCTATACTTCTTCTCAAGGTCATGTTTTTTATTAATAGATTTAAGTATTCCCTTTGTAAGCCAGGGATTGTTAAGCCTTTTGGTTGTGACTTGTTTTGTAAGCATAGGACAGTGGGTATTATAAAGGCTAAGAGTTTTTTGAATAAAAGATTGCACTGCTAGGTTGATGTCCACTATGTTACCTAACTCGGACTCCCAGTTGACATTATCAGCAGCAGTTATAAAATTGTCTATAGCAGTTTCATTGTGTAGTCTAAAACGTATCACTCTTGACTCAAGAGGTGGTTTGCTAATGTTAGTTAAGAGAAATGTGGGGTAATGATCTGTAGTGCTATCGGTGATTATACCTGAAGTAAGCGGAGAGGTTATGTTTGTCCAGATGTGATCGAGCGTCGTGGCAGTGCTATCAGTGATTCTAGTAGGTCTAGTGATTAAGGGTATGAGGAAGCAGGAATTCATACAGTTGAGGAAGCTAACAGCAGTGGGGTGTTCAGGCTCGCAGAGGTCAATATTAAAGTCCCCTGCGATAATTAGGTGGTTTTTGTTCAGTCTGTTATCAAGTATTAGATTTCTAAGGTTTGAGTTGAATTCGGACACATCAGTGTTAGGAATTCTATAAACTGCACCCACAGTCAGGACAGACTCGGCACCCTTGACTCTGAAGCTGGCGAAGATATACTCCCCATAGCAGTCTCTGGTTCTAATTTCTTTTAAGCATGTTAGTTCTTGGTGGTAGTAAAGAGCAGTGCCACCACCTCTCTGAATTTGACGACAGTTGTGAATTGCTGAGTAGTTAGGCATGTTAAAGAGCTGAGTAGTATCCTCTTTCAACCATGTTTCAGTAAGTATAATAAAAGAGAATTTGTTGTCAATAGCTTCAATCAAGGCACTAACATCATCGAAGTGTTTACCTAGGGATCTAACGTTCAAATTGATTACAGAGATATTGTGATTATGAGTTAATACATTGTTTACATCATGTGCTGCAAAATATCTGCAATTTAGATCATTAAAGTGATAATTGTCATAGATAGTGGATAAGAGGTTAAGTTCAGGGTCTATACTTGTCTGCATAAAAAAAGCTGATTGCAGGAAAAACAAGGGAAGAAAGGCAAATAACAAGGTAGAAACAAGCTATAAAATAGGGAAAAAGATGTACACAATACAGAACAAAGCAAACTCAAAAGGGGCTTACAGGGGTACAATGGAGTAAGGGAGTATGGCTAGGCTAGGCAACCTAGGTAATAAATGAGATTAACGAAAAAACATATAAACATGGACTATACAAAACACAAGATAAAGAAATACAAAACAAAAATATAAACAAGACTAAGCAATACAAAAACAAATTGAGCAAAAATGAAAAATGAGGTAGATTGCTTACAAGTACTCTCAGGTACACTGTAAGTAACAATTTGCAATTTGAGATACAGGCAAAGCCAGGGGTACAATGGAGTAAGGGAGCATGGCGAGGCTAGGCAACCTAGGTAATAAATGGAATCAAAGAAAAGTTGAATAATAAGCATAGGCAAATTTAAGCTAATGATTATTAACTATAAATAGTTCAGTTATGACTGTATAATTAATAAGACCTGAAGAACTATTTATGCACTCAATTAAAAAATTTCAGTAAATGACTAGTTAAGAGTAAGTTAAAAATTAAGTCAGAAAATGAAACAATGAGACTTAGGAAACCTAGCCCCACTAGTTGACAGGGGGTTAATTAAGTTAATTCACTGGGAGTGATAATATGGTGAGACAGACCACATTGGGAGAGGAAAGCGTTGAGGTTCTCTTCTTTAGTAATAGTGAACATTTTGCCCTCTGCGGTTTTTCTCACCTTTATCAGTCCATCTCTAACGAAGCACTGATGAATCGCATCTGGGTTTTTTTGACGGATTTGACGCAGGCGGTAGAGGAGGTGCTGTCTGTTCCTAGTCAAGCACTCGTTGATGTATAATCCCGTCCGTTGGGCTACAGCTGTCCGGACTAGATTGGATTTCGTGAACTGGGAAGACAGCTTCAGGCGAATTTTCCGTTGGTTTTGACTTGATGGATTCTTTTTGCCTACTCTGTAGGCAGCAATAACGTCAGATTTGTTTAGAATGAGCTGCAATTTGTCTTTTATGAGATCCAGAGCTATTGCGACACAATTTTCACCATCATGTTCCACAGGTAAATCTTGGGACGACACTATAACAGAGTCTAGCAGCTTTTGCTGGTCTTGTTCATCCTGGGAGACAGAACGCTGGGCTGAAAATGTACTGATACATGCAGTCATTTTGTTGAGGGCTTCCTCCTGTTTTTTAATGGCTTCATCAGTTTTCAGAAGGTTGCTTTCCTCACGGAGATCATTTAAATCATGCTGTAGTTGGTCTTGGCTTGCCTTGCAGTTTCTAATTTCCTCGCGGAGGAGGGTTATTTCTTGTTGTTGTTGTTGGAGATTAGCGCGGATCGCTAGATTCTCATTTAGAAGACTCAAGATGATAGCATTTTGAGACTCGAGGACTTGGCACAACTTTTTGAACCACTGATTCTCGGCCCAGTTATAGAATTCCGGTGAGGGACCGGAAGCTCGCTTGAGTTGCTTATAGTGGGATGCTAGCATGTCCATAGGGGAGGGTTGAGATGTCTCTGCTCCCTTGCTCAAAGGGGTGGAGGGGAGGGCAGCACCGCTGCCCTGGACCCCAGAGCTTCCAGACGGAGAAACACGAATATTGTTTGAGTTGGCCGGGATGGTTGCCTTGTTAAGGGGTTTGTTGTCCTTCTTTCTCTGCACAGCCCCATGTTTAGGAGACATGATTGGTTAGAATGGACTGGGGGTATATATTGTGAAGAAACTTGCGTCAGGCAGCGCGGTGGCGGCAGCATGCACTGGTACTCACAGCCGTAGAGGAATGTTTTGAAACTTAATTGAGATGGAATGAGTTGATTTTGGTCGGTTACTTTGGTTTTGCTATAACATGCTAGGACTCCATGTACTTAGCTGCCTGTGGGTGGCGGTCTACATTATCTGGCAATAGTATAAGGGCTGATATACAGCTTAGAGTGAGGAGCGCAGCGTGATCACGTTGGTCTCGTAGCGTAGCGTAACAACTCCTTCTCAAACTCCTTCCTTGTTTGAAGTTGAACAAAATACCTGCGCTCCCAGTTCATCCTCGTTGCCAATGTGGTGTTTGTGTGTTACTGAGGAAGTCTTGGTTGTGGGGTTGATATAAAGTCATCGCTTGGTTACTGACTTTAATAGTTAAACTGATACATGACTAGTAGCTACCAAGCTTGGCGGGCGTCCTCTACGCTCTTTTGTTTACCTTCTCCCTCTCTGGCGTCTGCTCCGCCACACATAGAAAACGGAAGGTACCATTTTCTGTGAACATGACAATAGCCAAGGCTATTTGAACCACTTCCCCGCCGGCAACTCGGATGGTAATCTTGGGCATAGCATTTCACCAAATCACCTCATTCTTTGGGGCACACGTGAGGAACACAAATGCGAACAAGCCTGAATGGTCCCCAGGACTATATGCGACTGAAAACTCACACCCCAGAAGTGACTCGAACCCATACTCCCAGGAGCAACGCAACTGGTAACTACAGGGCGCCTTAATCCGCTTGACCATCATGGCCGGACTAAAGGAAGTGATAGCCAAGGCTATTTGAACCACTTCCCCGCCGGCAACTCGAATGGTAATCTTGGGCATAGCATTTCACCAAATCACCTCATTCTTTGGGGCACATGTGAGGAACACAAATGCGAACAAGCCTGAATGGTCCCCAGGACTATATGCGACTGAAAACTCACACCCCAGAAGTGACTCGAACCCATACTCCCAGGAGCAACGCAACTGGTAACTACAGGGCACCTTAATCCGCTTCACCATCACGGCCGGACAAAAGGAAGTGATAGCCAAGGCTAAGGCGGGGAAGCCAAGGCCAAGGCGGGGAAGTGGTTCAAATAGCCTTGGCTATCACTTCCTTTTGTCCGGCCGTGATGGTCAAGCGGATTAAGGCGCCCTGTAGTTACCAGTTGCGTTGCTCCTGGGAGTATGGGTTCGAGTCACTTCTGGGGTGTGAGTTTTCAGTCGCATATAGTCCTGGGGACTATTCAGGCTTGTTCGCATTTGTGTTCCTCACGTGTGCCCCAAAGATTGAGGTGATTTGGTGAAATGCTTTGCCCAAGATTACCATCCGAGTTTGCCGGCGGGGAAGTGGTTCAAATAGCCTTGGCTATCACTTCCTTTTGTCCGGCCGTGATGGTCAAGCGGATTAAGGCGCCCTGTAGTTACCAGTTGCGTTGCTCCTGGGAGTATGGGTTCGAGTCACTTCTGGGGTGTGAGTTTTCAGTCGCATATAGTCCTGGGGACCATTCAGGCTTGTTCGCATTTGTGTTCCTCACGTGTGCCCCAAAGAATGAGGTGATTTGGTGAAATGCTATACCCAAGATTACCATCCGAGTTGCCGGCGGGGAAGTGGTTCAAATAGCCTTGGCTATCACTTCCTTTTGTCCGGCCGTGATGGTCAAGCGGATTAAGGCGCCCTGTAGTTACCAGTTGCGTTGCTCCTGGGAGTATGGGTTCGTGTCACTTCTGGGGTGTGAGTTTTCAGTCGCATATAGTCCTGGGGACCATTCAGGCTTGTTCGCATTTGTGTTCCTCACGTGTGCCCCAAAGATTGAGGTGATTTGGTGAAATGCTATGCCCAAGATTACCATCCGAGTTGCCGGCGGGGAAGTGGTTCAAATAGCCTTGGCTATCACTTCCTTTTGTCCGGCTGTGATGGTCAAGCGGATTAACGCGCCCTGTAGTTACCAGTTGCCTTGCTCCTGGGAGTATGGGTTCGAGTCACTTCTGGGGTGTGAGTTTTCAGTTGCATATAGTCCTGGGGACCATTCAGGCTTGTTCGCATTTGTGTTCCTCACGTGTGCCCCAAAGAATGAGGTGATTTGGTGAAATGCTATGCCCAAGATTACCATCCGAGTTGCCGGCGGGGAAGTGGTTCAAATAGCCTTGGCTATCAATTCCTTTTGTCCGGCCGTGATGGTCAAGCGGATTAAGGCGCCCTGTAGTTACCAGTTGCGTTGCTCCTGGGAGTATGGGTTCGAGTCACTTCTGGGGTGTGAGTTTTCAGTCGCATATAGTCCTGGGGACCATTCAGGCTTCTTCGCATTTGTGTTCCTCACGTGTGCCCCAAAGAATGAGGTGATTTGGTGAAATGCTATGCCCAAGATTACCATCCGAGTTGCCGGCGGGGAAGTGGTTCAAATAGCCTTGGCTATCACTTCCTTTTGTCCGGCCGTGATGGTCAAGCGGATTAAGGCGCCTGTAGTTACCAGTTGCGTTGCTCCTGGGAGTATTGGTTCGAGTCACTTCTGGGGTGTGAGTTTTCAGTCGCATATAGTCCTGGGGACCAGTCAGGCTTGTTCGCATTTGTGTTCCTCACGTGTGCCCCAAAGAATGAGGTGATTTGGTGAAATGCTATGC